>NW_017300191.1:725736-728016 GCF_001594075.2 Trachymyrmex cornetzi | reverse complement strand
GAGCCAGTCAGTTCAAACGCGTCGGTTCAAGCGCTGCGCGTCTCTCCAAGTGGATCGTCCCCCGAGTGGTGTAATCATCAGCCGTTTACTTCGCACCTCGTTTATTTTGCATCCTCTCGTCCTCGCTTGTATCACCTCTCGTGTACAAATCAAGGGGTCCAGTTACACTATCGCACCGTCGGCGCAACGCGCGCGCGTGCGAGACGTTGAAGCGGAGTGCTTGAACGCGGAGTGAGGTCGTGAGAGGATAGAAATCCTCCGGAGAGCAGAGTCCCTTAAACGACCACCGCCTAGATCGCCGTAAAGGATGACGGACGTCCAGGCGAACCCGGGTGGCAGACTACAGAGCGAGGTGGCCGCGGCGCAGCAAACAGGTTGGTCCCGCTCGTGGACACCTTTGCGCTTCCTCCTCCGCGTCGACGTTTATTTTTGCGACCGACAACCTTGAGACCACGTCCGTGGTCCACGGATACTGCCGATTGGAGCAAACAGCGCGCGCGCGCGTTTTCCGCCATTTTGACCTGACTCTCGTAGATAGAGGATCTGATCTCGCGGAAAAAATCGTTCTTTTCCGCGTCTCACATTGTCCCTGCGTCGCTGATCTTCTCACGCGATCGTTAAAATGAGCTGCACGTCTGCGGAACGGCGTTCCCGATCCGCCGTGCGATGAAGCGGGTGCGGTCCACGAGAAACACGCGCGATATCGGAGATGATCAGTGATTGATAAATGATTTTATTTCATTCTTTTGGGAAGTCTGGGTGCTCGTCAAAACTGAGACACGAATATGTAACATCCAAAAAACGATAATCTAATTGTAAAGTAAAATTTCCAGTAACCTCATATTCTAAGCAGAAACTTTTACAGAAAGAGTATTCCTCTTCCAATACACTGGACTATTCATCAAAAATGTATTGGAGATTATTCCAACAGTTTTCCTCTTGTATGAAGAGGAATATATTTACTGAAAGCGGAGTGCCCTCTTACGAGTAAATTATATTAGGAACAGCAAGATTTTTACTGCAGATGCAAAACGAAAGTACTCTAACTGTAAGAATATTGTGCTTAGCATATTTTCCTCTTAATTTCAGAAGATTCCTCTTGAGGCCGTATATAAGAATAAAATCCTCTAAGATTTAGCGGTTTTTCTGCTAATATTAAAATTTTTTTTTTTTTGAGTGAACCCTCCGTTAAATTTCTATCTACAAATTATTTTAAAAGCGAAGAAGAGACTCATTAAAAGCGTATCTCTGCAGAGCGTCCTCATCTATCAGTCTTCTAGAAACATCGACGAACAATTTTTCCTCACGTACCATCGTTTTATTTCAATTAAACGTTCTTCGAGATATAAATTGAACTGAACGCATCAATCAGCTTTAATTAATCTTTTTCTGTTTATCTGATTCTCTCACCAATTTATTACCTTATGTTTATTCATTTTTGTATTGTTCACGACATATTTATCTACATCTTGCTGCTTCAGCGCATGCCATGCATATAATATTGTATTGTATATAATTAGGATATATATGTGTTGATATTTACATAATTCATAATAATTACACTGCGTTTAAACACTAACGTTACGGAAATAGCTCGCAAATTTATTATATTTATCACATTTGTCACGTTTATCATATATTACCTTTTCTGTTTGAGTTAATTATGTGATAAAGATAAATTTTCGATTCAACAAAGATTTTGTGGTTCTATTTGGAGATATGGTAATGTCTCGGCGCTGAGATAAGCGCAACGTCATGGCGCGTAAGACATACGCCTTATTTAAATTTTATTATATTTGAGTATTTTAAAAATGTCGGATAAATTTACAATTATCGAACAAAAAACTACCTACAACAATGACTTATATTTTATCCATTTTAATATTATATGTATCTATTTTTAACTTCAAGACCCTCTAAATAATATATGCTTGAAAGTTAAGCCTGTCACTTATCTCTTGATGGCAACAAGTATTTCCATTAAAAGTGATAGAAAAAACGTATCGGTATGAAAACAGGCTTTTGTAAAAAACAATATATTACAAGTGTGCCCATATACAATAACTATATATGTATTAATACAATAATAATTAATAAACAATTTGTCGAAGTTTTGCCAACTGTCGTGAAAAGATTAAATATATTTTTATTAATAAGAGATAAAAGAAAATTTGACGTAAAACAGACTTGTGATATGGAACAGATATATTTTATTCGAAAATATTGCATATATTTTTTTATACTATATATTAGGTGTTAAACTTAATTCCTGCAGTTTTT
>NW_017300191.1:567786-724081 GCF_001594075.2 Trachymyrmex cornetzi | reverse complement strand
TTAAAGTCCTGCCGTTTTTCGTCTCCAAAATTGATTTGTTTCGAAGGGAAATACCTTAATCAAAGTATTATTAATAAAATATTATTAATTAGTAATAAAATAGAAAATGGAGGAAATTACTAAGATATTCATTCATCTTCCCTTCGAAACAAATCAATTTTGGAGACGAAAAACGACAGGAATTAAGTTTAACACCTAATAAAATATAATTATATACTTATTCAAATATACAAAAGAATAACACATTGAATAATTTCTCGATTATGCTCACATCAATTGCATCTATGATAAGATGGACTCTTACGAGTCGCATACAAAACATAATAGAATATGACACTAGTCTATGCGCGCTTGTCAGCATTAATTATTATCGAAGAGATTCGAATGCACTGCCGCATGGGAACTGGCAAGAAATATCACTACAACGTTTTGCATAGATTTATGAGAAAGACTGTACGGTGGCCTCAACGTCTGGGGGCATTATACCGGGAGCGATGAGAAAATCCAGCGTGTAACATAGAACCGTATGACTGGGAAGCTTTTTTAACCTCCACTTTAATCTCAGCCATGCTCTCCTCCAATGCACTTGTACACAATTGGCCTCTTCTGCTGTTGGAATCAATCACGATACGGAAATCATTATGCGCGACTGTGGGAAAAAATATTCGTCTTTCGTTTATTACCATCGACAAGCTGCGGAGAAGTTCGACAACAGTTTCGCTATTGCCTTACTTGACACAGTTTTGTATGTATGTACATACCTGTAATCTACAATCTTATCTTTGGAACTTCTCTCTCTCTCTTTCTCTCTCTCTTCCTCTTTATACTGAGAGAAAATTTTCGATATTTACGATCATAATTACGTGTTATCATAATTATGATTATTAATGTTCTAATGTTAGTAATAATAACTGTACTTATATATAGTAATTATTACTAACATTATAGCAGTATTAATTAGGATAATTATGATAATAATCATAATAATGCTAATTGCTATGACGAATTTGATTGGACGCATTTAGTGCGCATTGGTACACATTAAACACAAATTAACATAAAGATATGTTTATTATGTACATAGAAACCGGTTAAACCGTGTGAAATATTCGATATATTTTATTATGCTGTTAAGTTAAATATGTATTTTAGAATTTGAAATATTTGCATTTCACTTTTACATTCAGATTAAATCAATGTATAACGGCTTTAAAATATTCACTAATGCGCACTAGTGCATTCAATCGAATTTGCCATTAGCAATAATAATAATTATATACATATAGTTATTACTAACATTATAACAATAATAATCATAATTATGGTATCATGCAATTATAACACAAAAACTTTTGTTTTTGTGAACAACAATTCTAAAACTTTCTCTGAGTATATTATCTGAATTCTAAAATATGGCTTGACATTTGCCATTTCAAATGATTGCAATGATCAGCGAGAAAATTAAAGCGAGAGGAAAAGTTTGTTTCGAAAACTTTTGCAAGTGCTACGTTCTCAGTTATTTCAAATCGTCAAACGAGTCTGGCGACGCTCGTGCCGCAATTTGTTGTAAATCAGGACCGACCTACTATCAAATAGATCCACAAGGTCTCGACGATGAGTAACAATCACACGCGAGCGACCGCGAGCTCTTCCCGCGAGTCGCGGCGATTTTTTACTCGAGAATACCGGTACTTTGTATTTACCGACTTATCGCTATGCAAACTTTAATACGAGTTACGATAAAAGGAACTGAAAACTTAAATCGTTGAATTTCAACGTGAGAGGTATAGCTTCGGAGCAAACGGAGCAGAAAAATCGAGAAGAGGATCGGCCATTGCCATCGACCAATTAGGAAATTGATGATCATCAATGAGCTAACGATGTTTCGTGGGCGTGTAATTGCCGGAATTAGCAGGACTCGCCTCCGATGGCAGCTATGATCGAAGCTTTAATCGGAGTGTTCTCATATAGGACGGTACTTTGGACAGAGACTAGGCATCCGCTGTTTGTTTGCCACTTCCGGATACGATCAGGTCCAGGGGAGATTTCGCAGCTGTTCCGATTATCACGCGGATATGATGCCCCGAAACATGTTTGATCAAACCAAAACTCTGCTAATTTTTTGAGAGTTTTTACGCCTAGTCTTCGAAAAATATTAATTATGTCACTTAGTCACTTAGTCACTTTATTCCGACATACAGTCGTGTAAAACTAATTTAAAAGCTTGACAATGAGTCATAATATTAGAGAGGCATAATCGCTATGCAATCTCAATCTGCGTGACGGATGCTAATCTGATGTTGAGATCAGTTCTTCACATTGTTTATTTGATTCAAACAGATCCTCCGCCGCTAGTCATTACACTTGAGATTAATGGCTCGTAACCAGGCGACGCGAGAACTCAGTGGAGTTACGTGAATACTTAACGTTGTGGCAGTACGAGGCCAAGGTTCTGCTTGTTACCCACGTCCCGCTTCGGGCCCTAACGCCCGGTAATTATTGAAACGCGCCACATGCTATATTCGCGGACCCCAGCTCGTCTAATTTTCTTATGAATAGAAAAGCTGCAATTTTTATTCAGTGTTTGATCCGATATACAGTTAGTAGATAGAATAATGTGAACACCTGGAAGATACACTACTTGTTTCACTAATAAGAAGTTGGTCTATTATTTGTCTTTAATACAGACTTCCTATTCTTGTTAGATAGGATCATACAATGTTCAAATAAAAGAGTGTAACGTTACCAATGTAATGTTATATTATTATACTATTATATTATATTATTAGTTATAATATTATGTTATTATGTTATATAATGTTATACTATATAATACTATTTTTTTAATATAACATCTTCCAATTGTTTAAGAGATGTTAGAGGAGAAAATTTGCTTCGCATTCTGCCCTTCAAAATTGTTCATAATGATTCGATGATATTTAAATTGCGCGATTACGCTGACTAGGAAAAATATTGAAAAAATTTGAAGAACAATGGACAATTTTTGAAAATAGAATAAGAAGCAAGCTTCCTTTTCCGACACTTATATAACATCACTTGTATAATTGAAAATGTACTAAAAGAATAGTACAAAATTTCATTGGTGACTATTCAAGCTTTACATGACTGTAGTTCAAAGATAGAATCTGGCAAAAGATAGGTCAGTCTTCTATTAATACAGGAAGTGTAATTTACTTCTCAGGTTTATATATTATTCTGTCTATTTTCTGTATCTTTTCATTAATCGTTCTTCCAGTGTCTGAATTGTCTGTTTCTCCCAGCAAGAGTAACAAGATATCAAAAATAGAAGATGAAGTGTGTGTTACACATAAAGTAATAAAATCTCATTACTCGATAAAAGTTCAATGTTACGCTGAGTAATGCGCCTTTCGACAGGCTAGCACGAAGCATGCGATGGACGTCAGTTGATTTTCAACGCACGCGTTTCGAGCACGCTACCGATAATTATCCGACCTCGTGAAGGAAGATGAAAGAGTTGAGCAAACTCGGAGAGTAAATTATGCCTAGTACGGTGCGCGGTATCGACCAAACTCTTCGATGAAACGTCGCAACGACCTGCTGCAAATTGCGAAACACCGGTATGTGGTTGGTTCCATTAGCAATATCATCTCTGTTGACAGTCGTCCGTACTTGAAGTTCAGCGACCGGTTGAGTCCTGTTGTTGCGAAAAGAGCGCTTTGAAGCGACGGGCACCTATTCAACATTGAACGATTCTCCCACCAGGAAGGGAGGAAGGGCCTACTTTCTAATGGAACCCCATCGGTTAAGCGTCACATTCAGAAGAACTCGGCCAAGCGATACTCTAGTTAATAGTGTCAATATCTGACTTTGGCACGACGCTTAATGCAGGAGTTAAAACGTCTGCTATTTATGCGCGTCTCATAACGGGAAGCTTTCAGAAAAAGCAGCTAATATTGAATATCTTCTCAATCCTTTCATTTAAATTGCAGATTAAATTGCAACATGTGTGTTTTCAAAGCGTATAAATATTCGTTCACACAATTTGCTTGCTGTATTTACAATACACAATATATAATGGATTATTTATGAAAGATGATTTATTTGCGGTAGAGAAGATAGTTTAATTGAATACTTATTGCGGTTAATGGTTACATTTATAGTAAATAATTGCCAATTGCGTGAAACAACTTACCGTTACGTTATATCAAGGACATGCTCGTCAATCATATATCCGTCTACCTGTATAAATGCGAAACACACTGCGATAACAGTTCAAACGTACACAGCGATGATTACGTCAGCTTTAAAATTATATCGCACGCAACATAATCGCCGGAATCGTTCGCGCAGATAAACGAGTATGCAACAAAGTACCTCTCGTAACGCATACTGATCATGTCAATGGCTGCACTTGTTACAACCGCTACAAGATACTTCACTTATCTCTATAAAAATTACAGCCACTTTCGGAAATTTATTTGCAATAATGAGCAATGTACACATGACATAAATAACATTTCCTACAAAATACACTTGCAGATTATCCAAAAATTATGTCATGATTAATTAATATTATTTAAAGATTCTAATCTTATAATAATATTTTTAATTAATTTTATTTTTATTGATTTCATTTTCCAGTTTTACAATACATTTTTTCTCTGATAACTGTAGTTTTCTTAATCGTTAACATTTTCTTAATTGGCTAATTAAAAAATATACATATAATCAACTGACAAAAAAGTCAATAATACAATTAATGATACAATTAATAGGAATAATATATGTATAATTGAGATTATACATATATATTTTAATTAAACGATTAAGAAAATGTATTACAGTTGTCAGAGAAAAAATGTATTATAAAACCAGAAAATAAAATTAATAAAAATAAAATTAATTAAAAATATTATTATAAGATTAGAATTTTATAATAATATCAACTAATCTCATGACGTCATTTATACTAACTTTGGTCATAATAATAGATGATGTAATATGTCATATCTCGTGAACGTGAGTTACAAGTATCTAAGAACACTGGGACATTATGATTATTTGGATTTCACAATTTCAACGGACATATAACGGTTTCATATTTAATATTCATAATACGACTGCAGGAAATAAGGAAGTTACAAAACAGGCAATCGATGTATTGTCGCATGTTTTACCAGAGATTGCATGTTTATGCACACAGGAAATATCTATTCATATAAAATATGCATATAGGCATACATTATCAATCAGATTTTGTTGAATGTCGAAATTGATCTCAAACGTAAGCAATATAATTAATTATTAACCGTGAAATAAATTGAAAAACTGAAGTTTACAAAATTTTAATTCATTTTATTATATTTATTTATTTACATATATTTTAAAAGTGTGTTAATATATGTTTATTTGTTTATTTATTATTATGATTCTTCATATATATATACACGTATATTTTTTAAATATAATAGCGTAAATATAGATTAGTGCACACTTATATAAATGTATCTCACGCACAACTAAGGTAAAATATAACTCAACAAATTTTTCGAGCTGGCAATCATTTTAGAACGCTATTAAAGAATAATCTTATCTTCGTCACGAACAAAGTTTCGCACAAACTTAGCGTGTTAGCTTCAGGAAGGCAACTTTTCTTGCATTGAAAGTGCAGCATGTTGGCGTCAATATGCCCTTCCATAGCGTGTATCTCGGTGAGGGTAAACTAGGAAAGGGAGCGCGTAGTCATACAAAGGCTTGGGTAAAGGGCGAGGGTAGAAATTCTACGAGGGGTTTCTCGGTGGTAGTAGACGCAGCAATCGATAATAAAACGGCGCGACGACGCGCAGCATCCGTGCTACAGTGGAGTCGGTTTGCGTCGGACGTTTAAAGGTTTGTTGAATTGCGATCCTTTGTAGAGAATGAAAAGGAGGCACACGAGACACAAATTCTAAATTAAGAGATCAATTCTGTATGTTGAAATGAAGTGGAAATTACAAAAGTGAGTGAATTTACTAGAATATTTATAATTTTATTGATTAACATCTAGTAAATTTGGACAATTTTATCATTTTTATCTTGTTTCAAAATATACAGAATCGACCCTCAGGGCCTCTTTCATCAACTTCTGGTTAAATTAATCGACGATCAACTCACAGAAGTGCCAACAGCAGTTTAATGTATCAGAACGTCTCCTCTCTTTTCCTCTTCTAAGACAAATTGTATTTAATTCTCACGTTGACAATCGTGATGATTGTGTTAACCATTGATTAGTATTAATCGGTTTGGTGTTTATCAGTAGTTAAAACATACTGAAGTAGAGACGTGAATATATCGTTGATAATAAAATTAATGTCTTTAAAAATTATTTACATGCGTAATTGCACAAGCATTTTAGCGTTATCACCAAGGACAAAAAGTGGATAAGATATGAAGAGTAATTTGTTACATTAAAATTTATTCTTACACTTTTCGCGGTGCATTCATCTGAGCTAACAGAAGGATGCCTTGTAATTGTCTTGAAGACCTTTTAAAACGAATGAAGTATTCCATGTGACACGTAAAATTACTGATTGTCTTATACAATTGCTCGATATCGTTCGTAATGCGTTTAATAAAAGACAGTAAAGAGACAGTGATCGTCTTTAATTTGCTTGAAAAGATCGATGGGACACACCCGTGGCAATTGTCATTATTGTACGTCTCGAGATGTCGAGGCGTGACCGATTGCCTGTGCATAGGATTGCCATTGCGCGATATCGCCTTACCGATAATTTTACGACAAGCGTCTAATGGACCAGATCGTCGTCTCGATCACTTAATTGTTCGTGCCTTACTGACGCAATTGACAGTCGCGAGCTACCCGCTATGTTAAAAAAAACTCATGGTTCAATTAACAATCGTTGCTATCTTAGATCAAACATCGTTTTTATACAGATGTAGACGAACGTGTACACGTTACTTTATTAGAGGCGTGATGAAATTACAACGTAGTTATTTTTGTTTACATTCTTCTTTAAAAAATCCCATTTGCATTTATGAACGAGATCATGATTATAAATAATTAAATAATAAGAAATAAAAAGTAATTATTTATTATAATTACTAATTTTCAATATAAAATGTTCCAATAAACATCCCCCCCAATTAAAAGTAACACATAACATCAATATTATAATTTTACACTCAATAATATAATTATTATATGTAATCTTCTTACGGACTCTCCCAAATTTAACAACAAAAAGACTTCAAAAAACAGGGCGAATAAGAGTCAGTGTGGTAATTAATATGCAATTAATTTTTCAAAAAAATAGAATCTTTATTCCAAAAATAGTACGTTTCAGTTCACTTTGGAACCATCTTCAGCAAAACAAATTAAAAATATCAATTCCTTTATGTCAAAGAAAAAAATCACTATCAGATTAGCAGATTTGATGTTATAATCCCAAGACATAGAAGGAATTCGTCTCAACATTGGATCAACTAATATATTTTTGGATTGAAGAATTAAGATTGCGTATTAATTACCACGCTGACTCTCCTTCGCCCTGTTTTTTTCGAGTTTTTTGTTGTTATTATTATATGTGTTATATTACATTTATATTGTTAAAACTCGGTTGTTCTTTCGATGAACTTCAGCTTACTATCTTACTCTTTCATTAGCATTCTTTTATGCTCTTATACTCTTTTACTCTTTTGTTTATCCAAACCAGAACAATAATTTTGAAATAATTGCACGTTAAAATGTTGTTGAATCCGGATTATTTAGGCAAGAAAACTTTCGTACGACAGCAATAGATTCGTGCTAAAGATTCTAAATAGGAGTAGAGAGAGAAAGAGAAGAGCAAAAAGCGCGTGCGTGAATGCGTGCGTCTGTACATGCGTGATTGCATGACTGCGTCTTCATCGAATCCAATGGCTTTAAACAGGTATCTACCGGTCTACCGGTTCACGCGCCAAGAATAGCAGCGTGTCACCTTTTCGTTATCCACCGACTAATTCCAAACATACAATATAGACATATCGGCCTGTTTACTGACTATTTTACGTTTAATTACTGCTACTGTCTAAAATTGTTGTTTTGTTATAAGATATCTTTTTAATGTTAAAAAGAAGATATGACAAAAAGTAGTTAATTTCTATAGGTAAATATATAATATTTTGTAGATACATAAATTTCTAAATAAATATTATATATTCTAATATACAATATATTCAATTGTATATTTACAACAGCATTTTCTAAGTTAAATAAAATATAAATTGAACCGCAAATTTAATATGTTATATTATATAATATGATAAAGCATCGATAAATTACATGGTACTTAAAATACGTACAAATATTTCAATATAAATATATAATTAGGTTTTTTGAAAAGTTTCAAAGGCATAAAAAATAACATACTTATAATGTTGGCTGATGGGTGTCACTTAAGGGTTTTTATATTTAGAAAATTTCATTGTTATATACAAATTGTTATATATAAAAACGCCTACAATCAAATTTCACGAGACGAATTATCACATGTGTTGAAAGTATAAAAAGATCGCTGTCACAATGACCACCGCTCTAAATATTTGTAGAAATGATCTATTGTAACGTTGCGACATCGAGAATCAAACCAATTTGTTTTTTAATAGAAAATAAAATTTTTTGTTTCACAAAAGTGGAAACCTGTGCAAAGTTATATAGATTATTAAAAAATATATAGTAAACCTAAAATCTAAACTAATATATGTATAGTAAACCTAAAACCTAAACTAATATTATGAAATATGGGAATATTAGATAAGCCACATATTATCGCGTAATATCGTGTAATATTAGAGAACGTGTTAAGATTGCGCAATGTCCATGTTTATTGGTCTGCTTAGAGAAGTCCGAGCATGCAGATATCAATTTTGCAATCCGCTTTAGCTTACCATGTCATAAATATCAATGACGAGTTTTGTGACCACATAACGTTCACGAGGATAAGAGACAGGCGAGACTATCGATTCCCATCGGTATAAGAGACTGTCCACTGACATGTTTCAAGAGGGAACCTTGCAGGGCTTCCGTGGGGTGTATTAATGCTCTTCGAGTGAACACAAGGCTGCTCAGAACTCTTATACGTAAAAGAAAGAACTGTTTTCTTTTTTTATCTTTATTTCTCTTGAAACAAGTTAAAGCTTATTTTTTTGTAAATTTATTTACTTAGAAAATTACAATGAGTGGGGGAAAAAATGTTTTTTAAATAGAAGTAAAAAATTGTTTACTTATGAAATTTAATCAATAATTATATTTATAAACCTGTTGAATGATATAATAATTATTATATATATAGAAATTATAGTTAAAGTCCCATCAAATAATATTAATAAACTATTTTTAAATACAAATAATGTAGATATAATTATATACTAATGCATTAGTTTTTAAACATTTATATATTTTTATTTTAAGATAAAATAGTTTATGAAAAAGAATTACTTGATGCGCACATTGGCTTCAGGTAACTAATAAACACACAAATATGGGATGCGAAAGCTCATGATAAGCGAAAGCTTTACACTCTGTCGGTATTATATCATCTACTCTGCTCGACTGGTATGGGTTTTAAACATTTGAGCTTGCCGCAAGCTGTGCTTTCCTACTGAAGAAATTCCTTTATTGATCTAGTCTTGCTCTACCGACTGTATACTAATTCAATTATACCATACGTAGGTTTGGTCACTCAGTAAAAATTAATTCCAGCAAAATTAATTTGATAAATTATACGAACAAATAATCAAAGCATTCTATATGATTCATCTGGCACGAAAGTACAATCAGTGGATACAGAAATTAAATTTTACATGTCGGAGCAATTACATTTTCCAAAAATGTAATTTAACAAATACAGAGATTGTATGAGCTGTAATCTCAGTTATTAAATTTTAGATTTATTATATTTATATATAATATTATAATTAAAAATGACATACCAATGAAAATATAAATACACAGTAACAGAATTCGTAGTTATTAAAATTTTGATAAAAATTTCGATAATACGCCATTTCGTATTTGCTTCGCGGTCTCACATTTATTTGAATTCGTGCTTCTATTAATTGCAAACGATCGATTCTGCGTGACAGGGTAGGCCAACAATGGAAATTTCAAACGATCATTCATCGGTGACGACACTGGCATGCAACCGAAGGGTTTTAAATCTATATGACTAAATCCTTGTTCTTTTGATTGTGTTTCATCAAGAGGCACTGATTTATTACAAATTATCTTCATAAAATATTTCAGCATGCATATCTAAAATATATTTAAATCAAATTGATATTTAATATAAATTAATTCCTAAAGACTCCTTAATGATACAAAATAGTTAGATACAACAGGGTAATAGGAGTCAAAACAACTTTATTAATAATTAATCCGCTTACATGTTTCGGCTCATCTTTGATCCACCCAAAAAGAAATTTTTTTGTAATTACAACATCATACTGTCTCTGAGGATGACTCAGAAGTGAGCCGAAACATATAAGCGGATTAATTATTAATAAAGTTGTTTTGTTAACCGTTTGGTTTGCACAAGAATTACCGTGCTTGACTCCTATTGCCATGTTGTATCCAACCATTTTATTTCAAATCGATATTTATTATATAAAATTAAAATTTTTGCTTTATTTTAGAAAATATTTCTTTCTTAAAAGTTTCTTTCTTAAAAGCTCTAAGGCAATTTTTACACATTTATTTATTTTATATATCAAAATAAAACGATATTTCAGACGATTATTTCTTGGCACTTAATAACAGCTAATCACTCAGAAAGATCATTATATTATATATTGCTCATCATGTACAATGCACATGACAGAAAAATTATTAATGTGTGAATTTCCTATGTGTCACTGGGTCACGACAGTTATATGTTACAACAACTATATGTATATACATTGTAGATAAACGATTTCTCCGTACTAGCATTTTCACTCCTGCCGTGGGCACGGCATCGATTTCTTAACCACGGCATTAGCATTATACCAATTTCGCATAGCGCTTAACAGCCGTCAAATTCTACGTTCGTACATCTCGGTAATTTTACGGCCACCTAAGCAATTCGTAACCGCGCAATCGATTTTGCATGCCACCTTTCGTTCACGTTATCGTCGATCATCTGCAGATCCCGATAATAATCGAAAAATTTTTCTTCCAGGTAAGGGCAACAAGGTTACAGTCGACTTCCTCCCTTCAGGGTGTACGTCATCGCGCGAACAAAACACCGAAGCAAAGTCTCGAATCGTCTCTTCTCTTTGAGAAGACGGATATCACATTTTTCTCTCTCTGTCTCTCTTTCTACGAAGAGGAAGCATACCGATCGATCTCGAACGGCACGTTCTGTAGACGAGATGCGGCGACTTCAAGACGCGACTGCACTCGACGGTCTGCTCGTCGATAGCATCGTGGTTGAGGCATCCATGGCGAGGGTTGTAACATCGAATGAATGGCCGAACTGTTTTCAGATCGGAGAAAAGTTAGGCCTCCGCACCAACGAATAGCGATCTGTCTTGTGATAATTCTGAGACGAGGTAATACGACGAGGCACAATAAAAGATCGACTCAGGATTCTCAGGAAAGCTATACCAACAACGTCTCGCGGAAAGGCTTCAAGCGCTGTCCATCGTTGAGGGTTTTCCGCGTCAATATAATTAGCTTTTACTACTAATTCGCGCTAGAATACTTGCAATCATGTTAAACTATTTACCTACTAATGACTATTTTAGAAAATTGCGACAGGAAAATTATTTAACAATAGATCCAATGAAATTTTATCACTGCATAAAACTTGTTATGCTGAACATTTTGGGGTTCTTACACGGAAAAAATGGGTTTGGCCGAAGTGTTTAATTTATAACTAGATTTAATTAACTAAAATTTAACTATATAGATACAAATTTGAAAATAATTTTGTTGAACTATCAAAAGAATTATTTAGAACGCTCTAGTTGATTACTAAAATATTAAAATTTTTTGATGCATTGCTTATCATGCTTAAGTTTTCTATTTTATAAGTAATTGCGTTCAATAATTTTTTAAATATTAATTTGTGAAACGAACATATTTCTGTTTAAAATAATTTATTATCTAATGAACACAAAGAAACGATAGGAAATATAAGCATTTCTTTCACGATTTGTTCCTATACAGTTGTTACTCACTGCTAAATTAAGTGACAAATTCGTGGAAACGTTACTAACAATATCGTAAGTGCCAAGATCGTTGGTAAGAATAGGAAAGTGTGCGGGTTCTCTCCCTAGCTTTTGAATGAACTCCTCCCATTCCAACGTACTAATACGGCCGTGCCCGACGCATTAAGGTAATAACACTGGAATTGAAGTGACCGCGTGCAAGGGTGCGTCTCTGACTTTACTCACGCTCTACTCCAGCAAACATTACGTGTGAGAGATAAACAAAACATCAAGATTTGCTTTGCCACAAAAAAGAGCGATGGTAATTGAAACGGGTATTTAAATTGCATTTATGAACTTTCTATAAGAGATACCAAAAGATGACGCACTTCTCGCACTAATTAAAAATCCTCAAGAGATTGACACGCAAAAAAATATTTTGCTGCTCCAGCTAGAATTATTGCTGTTTTTTTATATCTGATAGAAAATTATGTATCATACGCACAGAATTTATAGCACAAATCTAAATTCTATCTCTGTCATCTATATGATTAGATGCAACACATATCCAATATCGTAATACTTGCTAAAAATTTGTCTATTTTAGCTAATTTTTCATACTTATAGAAATTTTCGCTATAACTGCAAGATTACTTTTTTGAGTAGAACATCGTTTAAATCATTTCTGAATTGGTCCGCTATATTTTTCAAGCTTGTTTAAGATAAAATGATAGATACATAAAATAGAATGAGAAGCGTGGATATTTCATTTTATCTTACACGGTCTCATTCTGAAAATATGGTGGATCAAACACATATAAGTTCAATCTCTTGTTTGAGAATCTCTAACAAAAACGTGCGCAAAATTCACGAACAAGTGTTTTGCCAAGTGAAAGCGTAAATTAATGGAATAATCAGGTAGTTTGTATCGGAATAAAAATAAACTATCTAATTATTCCTTTATAGCTTTCGCCCTCTTATTAGTAATCATCGGAGCAACGTCTTGATTGTTGGAACGCGTCCCAATCGTTGGAACATTTGGCACGCTTATTTTATCGAGCACAAATCCGCAATGATTGGGGCGACGTACAGACTGCGGTGAATGTCCCCGGAAGAAATGACATGCTCAGAAGCACGTATCTAAAATCTTCCGCAAAATAGAAGAAGTTCCTAAGTTGTCCAAGACTTACAATGCACAGTCGCATGTCCGACGTCTTTTGCTCACACACAAGTGACAGCCTTAAATAAATAAAAGAAACTTAAATATAAATAGAGTTTGCATACATGATACTCTCACGTATATCATAAACTTGCCAAATTTTATTACATTCTCCGGATGCAGATATATAGTAGGATACGTAGGACCACGTCGTTTTGAAACGCTGCGTAGAAAGCCCAATTGCACGAAAGACGCGCGCGAGAACGTACATAATTTATCGGTAGATTGTCTCTCGCGGATCCGCCTTGTATGTATAGTAGACCAGAATCGTCTAGTGGTAGTGCGCAAGGTAAGTTGAGTCCGGTTGGGCGTTGGAGCGCAGGAGCAGAGAAACGGCAGGACAAACGGACGGCAGCGGCCCAAACGTGCCGACCGAACGAGAGCTCCGTACGTTCTTTGCCGAAGAGGCTTCCGCAGGGTATCGCGCGAGCTTAGTGACTCACGAGCCGACGTAGGTCGAGGAGGCTCGACGAAAGTGAAACCGACGACGCCAGGTAAGCCGACTTTTCCAACGGGACCAGGTCGCGACGTCGTCGACAAGTCCAAAAATAATTCCTAGAGTCCTCCGAAACGAAGAGCCACGTCGTCGCAGAGCTCTTCCCCTTGTCTGTCCATATTCGGTAATTGCTACTTATACGTGTTTGAACAATTGTCTCCATCCTCGGCGAGATACGAAATTGATTATTACGAGTGCGTAATAAGCGAACTTTGTCCTGTCGCTCCTTTTTTTGATGAATTTTTTACTGATTTGATCTGGTCTGATCCGCGCACGGGAATAGCGTTCCGATTCTCAAGACATGTCGTCGACCGGATAATTAAACGCGATAGTGTCATTCGAGAATTTGAAAGCCGGACGACGTGTTGAATAATAGCCATGCGTTACTTTCCGGTTCGTAAATGAGGCTAAATGACATAGATGACCTCTTGCCTGCGCCCGAAAATTAATTGAGCTCGTGGGTGTTTTAGACCCTAAGTAGCCATGCATTAAAGTGACGTAAGCTTATCGTGTACGAGAAATAGTCACTGGAGTAACGCAAGCCGCTGTCACAGTCACTGTTCAATCATCGTGGTAATTATCAATGCAGTCAATCAATCTTGCCATTGAAGAAATATCGCTTATGCAATTCGTAGACCTTGCTGCTCAGTAAATTGTTCCTAATTGACTGCTCTATACAACGATACAAATTAATAGTTCAATCACACATCGTAGTAGTAGATATTGTAGACATGTTACGCACGTAGAATATTTACGCATTAAGCAATTACACGCGTACTGTACTACTGTTGCGACGGTTGTTAATTAAAGTAAAAAAAAAGCTCTTTTCTTTCTATACTTCACTTTCACTAAGGACTCACAAAAACTGTAACTTAAAATCAGAACACACAAATTTCCATGAAATTTTAATACAAGCAACCGATAAACCATTTTCTTCTTGTACTTGTCGTTTATAATTATGTATTTAGAAATAAATAAATTACTGTGGAAACTGTTGAAACTCCCAACGGTGCAACGAAAGTTTCTAGAAAATAAGGAAAGAATAGAAGACGGGCGGGAGGTGGTTTTCAATTATAAAAGCAATTGAAAATTTATTTACTTTTATAGATTTGTTTTTCTAACATATTTTTTGATACAACAAAATCTAAGATACCTGAAACGCTTAAGTTTTGAATAATAATTACTGCAATAATAATTAAAATCAGATTGGAAAAAGTAATGACGAATGAAGAATACAAATTGTAATGAACATATTAATTAGAATAAATAATACTAGGAAGTAATATATTCAAATTGAAATGTGTTAATTAAAATACAAAATGATTGCCCCAATAATACACGTCTAAAACACGTCATAAAGACGTTTTCATGACGTCCTTTGAATATACATATCATTGAGGCAATTTTTCTGCGGTTTAATTAACACATTTTAAAAAACATATTAGTCCTATTATTATTTTTTCTCATGTGTTTATTACAATTTATATTATTATAAGAACAAAGGACTCTTAATTTAATCAACAACATCAAGAGTGTACAGAGCACTTAAGAGTCAAATATAAAGAAAAAATTATTTAAAATATAAAACCTCAAACTAGAAGTATATTTAATATAATATTCTATAAATAATGTAATGAGAAACATGTAATATATATGTATATATAACTTTTAATTATTTGCCCCGTACACTCTTGATATTGTTGTTTATATTAATTATTTGTTATTATTCTTTCTATTCTGATTTTAATACGTTGTCGTAAAGACGTTTTTTAGACATGTTATCTGGGCGAGAGTTTGTGTGACCAATAAGATGGCACTTTATGTACAGACTGTAAAGCTTTTTCGTTCCTCCGTCAAATAAAAACTTGTTTGATAAAAACGTCTTAAAGTGTTAGGGAGGCACTGCTGGAGGGCTGTACCAGGTGTGTCTACGAGCGGAATTTATTTCGAAAGCCGATCGCATCATTGATTATCGACCAGTACCAGTCTCTCCGTTGGCACTTGAATTCTTTTCAATCCAGCACTTCTTTCGTGATTTAAACGGCACGCATGCATATCGTTATTATCGCCACTTCAAGATCGTGGCCACCCTCGTTTCTTGTTTTTCCAAAAAATAAATTCGATCGCATTCTTCTCTTGATGATTGTTAAATCAAAGAAACAGAAAAAACGCGACGTCTCTGGCTTTCCCAGAAATAATTATTCACGAAAGATCATAATCAAGCTGACTTTTATATTACTGCATTGGTTTTATTATAATTCCTCCTTTAATGTCGTCATTTTTACCAGTTTATTGCTTATAAATATCCGGGGAACAATATTTCAAGCGTGACATGTTGTACAGTAATTCTTATTGGAATTTATCAGCTTTAGAGTTTAATGCTTTTGTATCAACCTATATCTCATTGGCAAATTGCTTGTATAAAGCAGGTAAATGGATCAACATCCAGGAAGTGTAGCTGTTATCGATAAACTGATGCACGTGACAATTGCACGTTGCGATCTGCCACAGGTGAATTCAAAATTATTATGTGATAAACAAACATCGCTATAAACTATGCTCTGGCGGAGAATGATCGTCGTCACTGCGGGTTATCCACCATTACCCTCAATACGTCTTTTTGCTTCGCTCGTAAATTCTAACAATCCATGCAATGAATCTCAATTTTCGAACTTTTCCTACAAGCAAGGTACGAATTTGTGTGCTTTTCTATTCTACGTTACTGAAATATATATGCTTGTCTTAATCAAATCTAACAACGTCGGTTGTATTATACAATGCACAAGTAAACGCACAAAAAGCTATAATTAATTGAGCCATCCTCGAGGGTATGATTCAGCATAAAGTAACTCGACATGAAACGCGAACATAACGTGTAATTTATTACACAAAATGTATCGCATTTTTGCAGCATCGAATTTTTATTTAAGCGTAATCCAAATTCTATATGTTTTCTTTTCTTCCTTTGACTTTCTTTTCTTTTTCATTGCTCTGGCAATACTACAAGTGCTATTTATAGAATATCGATAAATGTACTTTACGATGGCGATGCGATAACAAAGAATAATTTTTTCCATCGTTAGTAGCAATTAGTGCAATGAGTTCCGATCGCGTCCAGCGATGACATCGAAAGTGAATTTAAAGAGGAATGACGCGAGCGAACTTTTACAAGCTTCTTTTTCTTCCTCGTTTTCTGTCGCTGCACGAGGAAGCCTCGGTAGAAAATTGCATCGTATTACTTGCCATTCGATGACCTGAATGTAGGTCTTACAGAATTACGAGCATTGCGTGAGCTCGCTATCGATCGCGTACAATCGACAAAAAATCAAAATTAGTGCATGCATGTCTCACGCGCGAAACGTCCTCTTTCACGAAGAAAAAAAGAGAATGGCATACCGCTGACAATAACAAAGTTGCTTCGTGTCTAACATTAATCGAACTCATCTCTTTCGTATCATACACAGCGATAAAATTAATTTATTAATGAACAACAAGATAATAGATTTCAATTTTCTTAAAATCAATTAAAACTATATCAAGATATATCACGAACATTATTATAAGTTATTATAAGTTATTAAAAAGATATTATCGTAATTTTTCTCTTTACATATAAGTTTACTTTTAGTATATTAAATTAATTAATATTTGCAATTTTTTATAATAATTTTTAATTATTTAGTAAAATTATTATAGCATCATAAATCATATATCGATGAGATTGATGTGTCATCGATTAATTTAACGACTAATTGCGCAATTAGTAACAGCGCATAAAACTCAACCTTCCACCTTTGATCGAATCCTATTTTCCTCAACTTCGGTACTAATAGGAAGGTTGTGCTACCCTATATTACCACATATCGCATCTGCGATCGCTTCTTTAATTAAAAGCCGGTCGAAGTTGCGCTCCACGTTGTAATCGAGGCTGATTTGGTCATTCGGGCTTCGACGGGTTCATCTTCTTCTCTTCACAGGGAGTCCACCGCCCTTGTTCAAACGTGTCAACTTAGTCATATTATATGACGCATCCGTGTGCACACGTGAACGACGGAGTCGAACACGCTCACCGGGTCGGATCAATAACTCCAGGAATGGGCACTTACCGGCTGGCAAAGCCTGCTCTGTGCGGAGCAGCCTGTTTCTGATCTTCCAGTCGGAAACGAAAGCGGAAGTGGCCGACGTGCTTGTAGGAATTCCGCCCAGACTTATTCTCGTGACCTTTTTCGCGAGAATCCACAAATTCCATTTGAAAGCTGAATGACAGTCGTATCTTCTTCTAGAAATAGCTCGATTTTATCTAGGGCGATTAAACGGGGATTATCTTTATATATAGCAAAATTTTAGACTTCGAAGATTTATATGCATTTTGCAACTTTGTTTACTCGTCGAGCATTGAATTATATTTAAAAAATAACAGAAATGTATATTAAAATTAAAAATACTAAAATTAATTAAAATAATTAATATTTATTGGAACATCTTATTAATATTCAGAGTATTCCAGAAATCGTGGTACAATCAAGAAAGGAGTGATTAAATATAAAAAAATAAATCGGGAACGTAAAATAAAATTTTTTCATGAGACTTTGTTTTCAGGAAAATTGACTTTAAATATTCACCAGGTACGTGAATCTCGACTTAACGAATCTCGCTGTAGACTACAATCTTGGTTCATGTTTGTGTTTATTGTATTAGATAATCGAGAGAGTACCTATACAGCAAAACAATTTATAAAAAGTAATAAAATTCGTATAAATTTTATTTAATATAATTTTATAAATTGTTGAAGATAATTGTTAGAAAACAATGAATTTATATAGAAAAATTTTATTCTACGCTCTCAACTTATTTTTTCTTATAGAATTATTCTTTTCCTGGGTAAATCACGATTTAACATTCTGTATATTTTTCAGCAAGCATTTTTATTAAATAACTTAACGTATATTTAATAAAATGTATGTATTGTAGAAATGCTGAAGGAATTCTTTTTGATAATGCCCTTTGATTTGAATTTTTAGAATATGCACGATTGCCGGTCGTAAAGCAAGATACACAGTCTGACAGGACGAATTGCTTTCTCTGGTGCAGTTATTTCTAACGATCCAATATATTACTCCGGCCACGTGTTTGTCGTGATAGAGTTCGCGTGAAGTTCCCACCGTATGTTATATAGATTTCTCCATCTTGGCGATTAGACAGAAAAAGAAATAAAAATATATCCGATGGAAAACCTATGTGTTTCTTGACAGAACATATTTTTTTGGAAGAAGGATAAAAAAGAGATCCTGTAGATTAATGA
This sequence comes from Trachymyrmex cornetzi, assembly GCF_001594075.2. Taxonomy (NCBI): domain Eukaryota; kingdom Metazoa; phylum Arthropoda; class Insecta; order Hymenoptera; family Formicidae; genus Trachymyrmex; species Trachymyrmex cornetzi. The sequence goes on along the minus strand of NW_017300191.1, from coordinate 704,914 downwards.
AGAGTAATGCTGAAATACCTAGAAATTTTCACAAATGTAACTAAATTCGCACGCAATACACGTAATGTATAATAAACTATTTTTTACTTAAGTGTGATTTCATTCAGGCTATCATATTTATGCGTGCGAAACGTTGTTTTAAAGTTTATTTCGTGTCTCCGACCGAGTTAATTACTCACAGCCACGTGATGACGTGTTAACCGAAAGTAATTTGATCCACTTCTAAGTCACATACCGTAAATTGAAAGTGAAATTCATAGTTTCATGAAAGCTTTTATCTCGCCCAACAAATTATTCCAACCCACTCTAGAAAATTATTTTTAATGGAATTTATTTCTAGAATCTGACGACACTCTATGTCCTTTTAAATAGATATTTGTATCGATTTAAATAAATTTTCCTATTTGCAACAGAACATTATTCTAATTTTAAACTGATATGCAATCTTTATGATAAGTATCGCGAAATAATGTGCCCGTAAGGATGACTGAAACATTTAATTTCAGAAAAAAGTCAATGTTAAATCCGAATGTAAACTGCTGACGTTCTACAATGATGTCATAGCACAATGATTAATGATGAATGAAACCAAGAGAAATTGCGACAATGCATAGAATCTAAAAATCGATACACGCTTCCGATCTGACGATTGTAAGGCGTAATTGTTAGGTCCGCTCAAGAAACGTTGCTCCTTTAGTTATCGCTCCTAAACACGGATTTCTTGTCTCGTGGAGTAATTTTACGATGTTACCCACCAAGGTCAATTGACGTCGATCTACAGCAATACGATCTGTTCCGTAGCTCCGCCAGTTATGATCGTTCGCGTGTCTACCTTCGTTTATGTTCAACTCTCAACCACTTTTACCCTCTGCTCCTTAAGGTCTACGCCGATCGAAATCACGTTTATGGTTGTACGCAGTTAGTCGTGATGTATCGCATATTTGTGATGTATCGTGTTGTTGTAAGACTTATTGTCTGAAAATTGGTTGTTTATTTCTAATGTATGAGGAATAAACTGATGGGATTTTTTAAACGGAACACATTTTTATTCTCGGATGTCACGTTGTAGCAAACAATAATATTTCAATATTATAATTCTGAATTTTCAAATAAAAAACTCGATTTTGCAAATTTTCCAAACTTCATCGAATATTTCACGGAAATTAAGTTTGAACAGTTTTTATTCATAAAGATAAGAAGAAATCTTTTTTGTAATGAATAGAAACAGGTGAAATATTTTTTATTTTTATTTAAGATTATTTCAAAACTTTCTATTATTTAATCGTTAAATTGAAGTATCTAATTCATCACGCACATTATTGCACTGAGAAAAATTTCTGGTTGAAAATAAACAAACCGGGAGATTCTAGTCATATCAATCAGAATTTTTTTTATCTCAACTAAAATTATGATGGATTCAACCTGAAAATTATCATTTGTTCTATTTTTAATCAGCATTTCAATTAATGCAACCAGATTTTTTCCGATGTGTCTATTCACCGATAGAATACTCGCACTTACAAAACACCGTTGGTAATTGCTGTCGGTCTGATTGCTGTAATCTCGTCGTCAGCACGTAATATCTGTGGCACTTAGAGAACAGGTTGCAATTTACAATTGAAAGCTGTCGTCATTGCACGCATTGTAGGATTATATCGAAATAGACACATACATATAACTGTGTCGAATGTCTATATCATTTTCAGCTATGAATTATTCATAGCATATTTCAATGTCGGAGACTTTTAGATATTCTGATTTTTGATATGTTAATAAATATTGTGTTAAAACATCCCATTAAAAGAATTCTTCTGAAGTAATTGAATCGTTAAAATCTAAATAATACTGCAGAATAGAATACGTGGTAGAGTTTTTCTCCATTAGCTTCTCCATTGGTTTTATACTAATTATTAATTTATTATTGCAACTAATATTCATTAACTTTCTTGTGTTAATACAAGATTAATCTTTTCTAAAAGTAATAAATAATTAAAATAATATATTATACATTGTGTGCAAGTGTTCTTATAAAATATTATTCTGGGGCAGTTTCTTAGATTATCTTAAATCTGATCTAATTTTTTAATTATTTTTGTAATTAAAGATAAAATTGTTTTTTCTACATTTTTCCTGTTTGATGTAAAATTTAATATTGGAGCTACTTCCCGTTAGCTCGCTTTTGGTACAAAATGTATTTTCTTCTGGCACATCTCCGATACCTTCTTCGTCGCTTTTATCACGCGCGTACGTCGTAATGCAGTGTCTTTAGTAGTATAAGACAAAGGTAGCCCTCGTCTGACACGCTGCGACATTCATTCACATTAGCGGCATTGATGTCCATCGCTTGGTTCGTAAACCTTCACGAAGACTCGTTGGTCACATGTTTACGCAACAGGTTTACGGGGAACTATATTGACCAAGGCGAAGTTGAGGTATACCCCATAAGAGTACGTGAAAGAAATCGATATGGATTCGCAGCAAACCGCGAACAGTGTGGTCGAACCTGCTTCGAGCCACGGAGAAACTATGGTAAGCAATACAGGACAAGATACATAAACTGAACGTACGATGATCATTAATAAAGAATCTATGATAGTGATTATATCTTCATATATCTTTCATATGACATCTAATTCTAATAAATAAGCTTGATCTCGTTACGATTAAAAAATTGACTTCTTTGGGAGAAAAATGAGGATCTTGCTCGTAAACATAACATCGCTGGTAGCATCCCTCGAAGCGAATGCATCGCGAAAGTCAAGTCGTTCGTGGTTTGATCCTATAATGAGCCGAAAACGGTGGCAGGCACGGTGAAAACGGTATGACGAGACGTCACCGACCCGCATTATCAAAAGATCGATAAACTCAGGGCCACTATTTCACGAATTTCGACTCACGTCAACGACTGTAGTTTCTCTCGCGGTTTCCACATTATGTTATCGTAGTACGTTTTAACGGCGTGCGGATTAGCCTGCAACACGAAATGTCGCGTTAGAAACTAACGAAATTGAATTGTGAAAATACTGACGATGATAGCAAACAATCGCTAGAATGTGGCCCTAAAACGCGTTATTCGAAATTGACAATGAGAAGGTCAATGATGGTTTTGTGTCGGAAGTTAGGGTTACAAGATGATGCAGAAAATTGAGTCAACGTTTGTAGACTCGCAATTTGAATAGCGGCATAACGAAAAGATCGATGGTACTAAGGTCAAGGTTAATATTGTCGATCACAATTTGTGCCTCGTTGCGCCAATAACCTTCGGTTTCTTCATATGCCAATGTCGCTCGAGATTATCTCGCATCGCGAACGTTTTCGGTGCCAAACTGCGCGTTTTAGATCCTACTGCATGTTGGATTAAGGTATCATAATTCATTTAAATCTATCTAACAAAGAAGAGATAAAATCAACGTTTAAACGAAGGCAGAAAACTTGGAATTAATTGAATATATATTCATTCATTTCCTGAATACTTTCAAGCAGCGATCGTTGAGTTCAGATTTCGACGTCAGAAACGCATGAATATGTCTAATTTCTATATTTGTGCTCACGATAATAAAAAACGTACCTGTGCTAGTTTAAAGCAGATCTTAAAGGCTCGATATTATTATATAATTATTTTGTTAATGTTCCTTTTAAACAGTTAAAAGAACAAACAGTATGGTAATATAACCTTCTAGATAATTAATTGTATTTGTATAATATTTGATATTATACAATAATATGGATTGCTAATAAAAATCTAGGTTGCTTAAACAATACCCTTTAAACTGATGATGACTATGTCTAGCACCAAAATTGATTTCAACAGATTATAGCATCTTCAATTCCTGCTTCATAGTTTTCCTAAACTATAAAGCATTGCGGTCATAACAATATTCGGGCAAAAATTCGGGAAATTTTATAAAATATTCAGTATTTTATTTTTCATAAATAAAAAAAATGAATAGCTTATGATGTAAAATACCACAGAGCTATTCTACCAAGCTCGTCTATTCTCTGTCAAACTGATTTACCGTAGAGACTCACCGACGAGTACATATTTCCGTACAGATATACGCGACAAATGCTATTCTTCCACAGGTGAAGCCAAACGCTCCTTTACCACAGCAAGGATTTCAGGCGCGACCGCAAGGTCCCCCTCTATCTCCCAGAAATTCGATAAATAATGGTCCTATAGGCGTACCTCGACCTGGACCACCATTACGGCGATTGGATAGCCGTTCTTCTCTAGGTCCACCACCAGCCTCGGGTCAATTCGTGCAGCTTAGGCCTTACGGTCCGCCAAGACCACCGGGAGGTTCTTTCCCTCCAAGGTCACCGCAGCCCGGCCAGCTGCCTCCGCAGAATCCGCTACTACCTCCGAATCAACGTTTCGTGTATTCCCCGGGGATCCGAGGTCCCCCGCCACAAGGAATAGGAGGTCAAAGGCCACCCTTCGTCGTTAATCAACAGGCATATCAAGCGCAGCAACAACAGCAGCAGCGAGGTGGTAACGATCCACGATTTCAACGACCGGACGTCGCACCTTCACAAAACGAACCGCGACGACCTAGCCAAGAATCTATTTTCCCACGGCAGTTATTGAGAAATGACTCGTCGGTAAGCCTGCAGCGACAGCATCTTTTATCAAACGAGGAAATCAAGCAACCGACACGACCACGCATTGTTATCGAAAAGATGGCGGACATCAATGAGACTGCTGATAAACCGGAGGACTACCTGCAGGGAAAGAAGTCCGATGTTCGTGAGAACGGCGAGAACGACGACGACGATGACGTTGTGATGGATAATAACAAGTCGCCGCGACACAATGGCGATGGTACTTCTGAAGAATTGATGAATGGATCCAAATCGCCTTCAACCCCGAGAAAACTCGACGATGTTAGTAGACCCGCGAGCCGTCCGGGGACGGCTACTATCGGAAATAAGGTAGAACAAATGGATGACAAGCAAGACATATCCTCAAGACCGATTTCTGCTAACATCGCTAATACGACGACGCTTATTTCTCAAAGCAGACCATCTTCCGCGATAAATAATGATAAAGAAGAAAAAAAGGAGGAACTCGCTGATAGATCGCCGTCGAAAGAGATTAACGCTGCATCCGAAGAAATAAAAAAGTCCAGCAGTCCGTATAATAATGACGCACAGAATGTCGAACAAGGCCTGAAGACTCCTTCGAAATCTTCGGACAATTCGAGATCTGTCACTCCATCCTATTTGGACACTCCTCAGAACGCGGAACAGAACAGAAGTCCGGATAAATCACGTTCCAGCACTCCAGCCCGACTAGAACCATCTGGAAACGCGGAACAAGAACCAAAGACTCCAGTCAAGACTCCGGATAAGTCACGTTCGAGCACTCCAGCCGGCTTGGAATCATCCGGAAATGCGGAACTGGAATCGAGAACACCGGAGTCGAAGACGCTAGATAAATCGCGTGCGAGTACCCCGGCATCGCAGTTGGCGTCATCTCCGAATGCGGAGAGAGATCTGGAAACCGCGGCGAGAACGCCCAACAAATCACGTTCGAGTACACCTCAAGTTGGAGTAGACTCGATCAACATCGAGGCAGACAAACCCTCCGAGAATCCGCATCGCGACAAATCCGCCGAAGGCACTCTGCGGGTGAAAGAGTCCAGTAGACCAGCGTCATCGTTGAGTTTGACGAGTGAAAAAGGCAGCAAATTGAAGTCTCCGAGGTCACCCACACCAGGGAATCGAGACAAACTGTCAGGGTGGGTTTCACCCGAAGATATAAAGGGCTATGACAATGGACAGCCGAGAACGCTGTCTTCCAGTCGTAGCCCTCGATTACCGAAATCACCTGTCGATAGCGGGAAACAGACCGAGGACGAGAAAAAGAAAACGTTCTTCGTCGAAGATTCAGTTACCGATGAAAAAGCGAACAAAACGTCAGCAGCGATGTCAAAGCCCACCACTCTAACAGTTAAAACTCCAACATCGGAGAAATCAGATGACGAGAAGGCGGAGAAGAAAGCTGCGGAGAAAAAAGGTCCTTGCGCGTTCAAGCGCAAATTGAATAAAAAAAAAAGAGATTATAATTTATTTACTTCGCAAATGTCAATTTGTTTACATTCTCTTGCTTCATAAAGATTCTGAGCAGCTGTTTTCGTCCATCCTCCCCGGAAATTCGATATATTGTAAAATAATTACAAAACTAATTTCTCAAATAAGGAAGTTCTATTTCTATCTACAGTATATATTTAAAATTAGCTGTCTCGTTAAAATGGAGAAAATTTTAAAATGTATTTAAAACAAATTGATAACTTTACGAAGAACTACTCCAATTCTATATTCGAGACTCTTGAGACTTTGCTTCGGTGCGACACGATTTTGACGTATGCATATTTTTAACTGATTATTACGTTGTAGTAATATATTGTTCTTTTTCCTCACAGCTGTCCAAAACGGTAGAGCGAGAGAATCGGTTAGCGGGGTAAATATCTTAAATTACATTTATATCTGTCTTTTCCTTCTATTTTTATGCGTCGTAGTATTAAAAATATTTTTCCGATATATTAAAATTGTTTCAAATAGGCACAGAGTACGAATGAAGATGACAAAAGATCGAACGCTGGGTCGCCTACGAAATCCGTTAAGTCATTACCGAAAACTCCTGACACACCTACGTCGACCGCTCAAGATAAAAAAAGTAAGTATTCCTTATTCTATATTAATTTAGAAATAGGTTACTCTATACTTTGCATAAACAAAGTCTGACATACACTATCAACGCTGAGACACTTAATGACTATCCTAATATTCTAAAAGTTAGTGCTCGTTTCATATGAATATAATTGCATCTCTTTTACATTACTGAGAAATCATTACTGAATGCCATAGAAAAAATTAGAGTAAGGACAATGTTTAAAAAGTCATATTACATTAATGTAACGTGTGTCCAATCGATTTTGTTTTTTAATCCTGCAGAGGTGCCGATGAATAAAGTTCAAGTTGGCGCTGCGCCCTCCCCGAACCTGAAGACTGTACGATCGAAGATCGGTTCTCTAGACAACGCGAGTTACAAACCGGGAGGCGGTAAAGTGAAAATTGAGAACAGGAAGCTGGACTTCAGCAAAGCGCAACCGAAGATTGCCGCGAAGAACGAGAAGTATGCGCCCAGTGGAGGCGATAAAAAGGTTGATTCCATATTAAATCAAGCATTTAATTGCCGATAAAAAAATAATTTCCATGTTTCTACCAACGTTTAGTTTAATTTTAATCTTGGTTTAACCAACTCTTCATTTTCTTTTCTCTCTAGTTCTGAGAATTAGAAAAAGATAAAGAGTAAGTTGAACCAAAATTAATCTACTTGATAGAAACGAGCATTAGAGAATATCTCTATTTTTCTCTCCAATGTTTATCAGATATCAAAAATAATATCAAAAATTGAGCTGGTGATTTACTTCGATGACTTTGAATTTCAAAACTTTGACTTTAAAATCTTCGAAATATCAAAATTATACAATTATTAATTTAATACAGTCAATTTGATATATAAATTAATTTTATATACAAATATATTTACGAATATATGCCTATTACGAATATATTTTTATTTTTATTTTTTCTATTCGCACAAATATATTTTTCGAAGCTTCGAAGTTTCGAAGGCACTTTAAACTTCGACAGTTCAAAGGTACCTAACTTCGAAGATTCGAATTCTTTCGAAGCTTCGAGGTTGTCAAAAGTAACAGTCCTAATCGAAAGTAAGATTGAGAGGCGAACACGCATTACAGATGTCATGAAATTACAGATCTCTCAAGTGAAACTTCAATGGAATGCCAAGTCCAAAGTAGGCTCCTTGGAGAATGCAACTTACAAACCGGGAGGTGGTGACAAGAAAATCGAAACGGTAAAACTCGACTTCAAGGACAAAGCAAAGCCAAAAGTCGGATCCAAAGACAACGCGAAGCATATTCCTGGTGGTGGCACCGTCAAGGTGAGATTTATTGGAGTAGATTGTTAGATATCAATTGTAGTTTAAAACCGGTTTTATTATAAACCAGTTACATAAATTTTTTAGCATATTAATCAATTTTTTACTGTTTTAATATATTCTTGCAAACATTGAGATTCTCAGTTAATCGAAATCCTTAGTTCAAATATTAAGTATCGTTCTTTTTAATTCTAATGATGCTTTAATTAATATTAGCACGTTCATGTTATTCTCTGCATCAAGCGATTAATCCCGAAAAGAAATCTTAATAATCTATTGCATGCATTTATATGTATGCGTTTACATTCACATTTGTATTTGTTAGTACTTTACTTTTGGCATAATCCTGAAGAACGAAGAAGCAATAATATGATATATTTACTGCTACAGAAAGTCATTACATAAATTCTCATCCTCGCACAAATGATTCACAGATGGCTGGTTCGGTGACAGAAGCTTAATTGGCATAGAATGCATTACAAATGCAATGCTCGCTTCGTTCATTTTATGTCATAAAAATATCCGAGATAATTACTTAGTAATGCGCTAGTCCAAATTTCATTGCATGCGGAATGCTGGCGTAGATAGTAAAATATATTACGTATATTACATACATATATATAATATACATATATATATATATATGCATACATACATCCCCAACGAAGTTATTTATAGTTTTGAAAGAAGAATAATGATCCATCAAGAGGGAACAGCTATGTATTTTGACGATTTTAAAGCAGAATTAATAATTCCAAATTTGTATATGACTTTGTGGCTTTGAAAGCGATAATTGGAATTATTAATTTTACTTTACAATAGTCCAAAATTTTTAGCAAAGAAGAACATTTGTTGATCCGTCAAGAGCATCGTTCATATTCTGTTAAAATCCAAATAAAAAAACATTATCATTGGAAGCCGCAAAATCGAATTGTGCAGCTAATTCGTACACGCATGTATTGTCTATTGTCATTATTAACAAGCCATTGTTATTTCTTGATGTTCAGTCCACAACTTCGCCAAAGACACCGCAGGAAACGAAGAATGACGTGAGTATATCATACAGCTAATCAAATAGCGTGCTAATTAGGTATATCATGTGTCGCTTTTTCTCTATCTTTCTCACTACGCTCTTTATGGCCTTTGTCATCTGATCATGACATCATGATTAAAATTAATTTCTTGTACTTCGTCGTGGAAAAATCGTGGAAGTAAAAATAAGTAGAATTAGGCCCTATAAACGAACGTGCGACTGCATATATCTCGTACATCGATATTCCCACACTGGAAATCACTATTTATAATCAGCATGATAGATCAGCTAGTTTACCTCCACGATTTACGAGATACCAAAATGTGCTTATCATCACTTTACAATAAAGTGGTAAAGTTCTATCTATATCGCCGGATATAGACGTGAGTAAGTAAAATGTACATTGGATGGGAGATTTAAGCATGTATTTATGCATGTTTCTAAATTTATTTAGACTCTAGGTCAATCGTCACTTCTATTATCGTGCTTTTAAATCCAATTTCATTGGTGAATATTATAATAAATATAGTCTATTATCACTTATTCGATTACGTGAGAAAAACAGGAAAACCTTTTACTTCTAGCTTTTTATTTTCACTCTCCTCTAGCCGCTTATTAAATAGGATTTTATTATCAAATGAATAATACGGTTCTCGTCATTCATTTTCTTAGATCCCGACGCAAAAATTAGACATCAAGGCTGAAAGCAAGATCGGTTCGTTGGACAATGTAAAGCACAAGCCGGGTGGTGGCGACAAAAAAATTTTCAACGACAGAGATTATCTTCGGCAGACGAGTTCCAACGTTGAGAGTTTGAATGGCAGCGGGTCTCAGGTATATTTCTTCTGCAAAGTAAAGAAAGTCTTGAGAATATAATTTCATCACGGAACTTTGTTACTTCATTACTTCTCTCTTGAAAACTTTTACGCGGTAAAGGATTTTTCTGATTTTTTGCAAAGAAACACGTCGCAATGACGAAAAGTTCCAGTCAGACAACATTTCTTCTCGAGATTTTTCGCATTTAATCTGCACCTATGTGCTTAAACACGCGTTGCATGCGTAGTCACAATGGCATACACAGCACATTTAAATACTAGCTCGCATTGATAGATAAATAATTGCGAAAAATGTACATATAACGCGATAGAAAAATGTTTGAAATATCGTATTGGATATCATCTTAGAAATTATTTAAAACAGTCTTCGATAAGACTGGTCTCCGAGATAAAGAAATTATTTATTTGTTAAATATTTCATAATATTTCTGACCGCAAAACTTTGTTCTTTATTGAATTTTTCTATTTCTGCTGGTTGTTACCTTCGCAAAAATGCATCTATCGTGATTACGCAATTGCGGTCTCCATGTCACAATATTAAGGGTCATTAATTCTGCGCTCTAAATTAACCTTTACAGGACGGGAAAACCACAATGGTGGTACTAAAAGAGTGTTGTATTTTGAAGCAGAAATACAATGAAATAATAAATTATAACAGATTTTAACTCTTACTTAAAAAAGGAAAAGCTGTAAGATTTAAAAAATAGACTCCCGCCCTCTAAAGGTTAAACTTAATCTTACGTAATGCAATTGTTTTTGTTTCTTTCTAAATCTCATTCGAAAAAAGGGAAAACTGAAAAAATAATTAATAAATTAAATGTTGAAGAAGCAGATTCTAAATCGATAAGTGCAATACTATTACGGATTATGCGCAACTAATCAGGATAAGCCGCATGAAACGAGATAGGAAAATTTGTTTTATGGGAAAATCTTTTGAAACTATCTAAATTATTAGAATAACGTCTAATGGCAATATTGGTGAAATGCTAGCCAGTCGCACAGTCTGAAAGAGTTAACGCGCATTAAAAGACATTAAAGGATATTTATTTATTTTACTCATGCCCATTTCTACCAATGTAGATTAACTTTAATCTGGATTCAAGTTCCTTTCATCTTCTTCTAATTTTTAGAACTAGAAAAAGATGAAGAGTTAGTTGAACCGAGATATTAATTTGCATTGGTAGAGAAATGGGCATCAGTCGATTTTATTCAGTTCGCAAGGATGCTGCAGGCTTAATCCTGATATCGTGTCTTGTGCCCGCAGAGCCCCGTGCCCTCCGGCGCGATCACCGGCAAGAACGGCCTGCCAGCCTCGGACGAGAACCTGAACCAGGAATGCTAGGTCACGAAAAGTTGGCCGATAGACCCGCTTTAATTATATCATTTGCATGTGATTAATCACGTTTATCCATCTACCCCCTTTGGAGGACGAACGAGCGCTGTCCTTGCGCGATCGAGAAAAACGTTGAGATGTACGGTGCACGGAACTTCTCGAAAAAAAAATCAGCACCGCGATCGATATCTCGTCTACGCAAGCGACAAAATTTGCGCGACGGACGAATTAATTATTAAATCAACGAGGCAATTATCGCGTTGATTTGTTATCGAATACAACGCGAGGTTCCCGGGTACTTTCATTTCGCGTTTACTGCGATTTTAGTTACCTTTAAAGAGAGATAAAGCGAATACATCATTGTGCGTTGTGTGAAAACACTCTTTATCCAAATATTTACGTAAGTGCGCAAATCATAAGGCAATCATATAAAAAAAGAACTGAGAAAAATATTTCACTTTTTTGTAATACAGACGAAGAACAGATTTGAGGAATGATCTCTATGCGCATGGAGGTTCTTTGTCTTTTTAAGACTTAAGTGATAGCTTTTTTTATCAAGGATTTCTGTCACGGTACGTCTTTGCGATTTCTAAATCATTATGTCGACGCATTTCTCATGCGCCCTCGCTACGTGAATATTAATATTTGCGAACTTTTTCGATTTTTGATACGCATTTATGCCATAATCAACATATATCACGAATTGCAGTTTAGTTGTCTCATACGAATTTAATATATTTTTCAATATATCGTAATAGGGCGTAATCGCTTAAGAAGTTAACAATGCGCGTGAAGATGACAAAGCTATCGACAAAGAATAGGGCAAATATAATTGTAAATGTCTTTAAAGTTAAATACCTTCAAATTTTTTATTTTGCAGGTGACAAGAATGTGTAATTTTTTCAATTTAATTTATAATATTGCCAATCATGTTCAATTTCGCGGGTAAATTCTATCCTTATTACTTAACCCTTACCATTTACAATTTGATGCCTCATCCATGCCATCAAGGGTCACTAGAATGGCTTCGTTTTTTTCACCTCTTCAAAATATAATTCAAAAAATTTCTAAAAATTCACCAACATACTTTCAACTTTCTGGAATAAATATTGACTCTTTATTTTGGAAAATAATAAAATGTAATATAATTTATAATTACCGAAAGACTCAAAGAAACTTGCACGAACAGGAATCGCTCAGTCACTAGTTACCCATATTAGTACGGTAAGGGTTAATTTATCACTAGTGTCATATTCGCTTTCGTATATCTGTAGTAGATTCCAATGAAAGTACAAAACCACACATACCCGTCGTTGTAATGTGCGCAGGAAGAACCATTGCGTCCTCTTAGGGGGAATAGACGTTAGACAAACGCGCGTACATTAATTTCCGCATGAGGAAGTCTTAACAGCCGACAATCCCTCGATATCGTACGTACGTTGCATTTCACCGGAATTACGGGGTACATACGTCATCCCGACTAGTTAAATCGCGAACGACGATGTGTAGTTATCGTTCACGTGGGCAATCTTTGACACGTGGTCGATCTAACGATTTCTGAGGAGACGGAAGACTATAGCAATCTTGATCGACGTGTATATGAATCGAAAGGAAGCCACAAGCGTTGCGTCGGCTTTCAGTTCATCATGGATAACTTAGCTTTTTGCGCCATAAGTATGTACGCGCCACGACATAAGTATGTATTGCAGCCACTACGATAAAAAAAAAATCGCGTTGTTATATCTCATTGAGTGCGTTCCGTTTCACGCATAATGCGCATAATGTATCATTTTATCCTTGTTACTCACCGAATATTAAAGTACCCAAGTAGCACACAAGGATAAAATGACTCCCAAATCCTTTGGAGTGAAATCTTACTCCATAAAGAGTGAAAATTCAGCCACCCTTGATGAAAAATCTTGATAAAGAGTGACTCAATTTTTAATCTCTGAGAATGATTTCACCCTTCAGAATGAGATTCACTTTAAGAGTTTTAGAGAGGATACATCATGCGTGAAACGGAACACTTTATCAGAGCTTTATGAGCGGAGTTATCCAAGATATGCTCGGTGTAACGAGGTCGCGAGGGAGGAGAAGAAAGTGCCAGAAGAGCCGTGTAACACGCAGGTGAATCGCGACGTGTTCGCGTGAGACACCCGTCAGGTACATTTGGGTTGATTAGAGAGATTGCGCTTAGACGACAGGACATACGAGATATTCGTGTAAACCTTACTGTAGATACGTAATCAACACATTGCATCCCACGAGTATATAATATATATATATATATATAAAATATCGCTGGTGCGAAAAAAAAGAGCCATCGGGAGATGATCAGTGTTAAGGGTGAGTGTTTGTCAACGGAAAGGAGAGATCGATGATGGATAATGCGTGCGGCCACGCCAAAAATAAAAATCTCTCACTTACGTCACTACACTACCTTAGGTACCTCGTGCAATTTACACATCGCTAAAAGGAGAGGAAAAAAAAAGAAGGGAAGAGGGGGAGATATGTAACACATTATTTACACTGTATTGCTTCCACATGAATTATTAAGAGATAATTTGATTTTCAATTAACGTGCTGCGATATTTCACGGAGACAGAGAATGATAATTAACGTTTAGATCTTCGTAATTGTCATAAGTTACCACGATCGCAATAGTGTAACAACGCGTTCGCGCGTCTTGGATTAGAATCGCTCTGGAGAGACATTATAATAATATTTTTGTTTTTAAATTTATTTCGTTCTTTGTCTCTCAACACCCGAACGCATCCTCCCCCCAATTTTCTTGCTGAAAAAGAAGCGGCTGCATCTCCTTTTATCTTCATAAGAATCTATCTTTATTTATCTTTATAAAAATACACATGTAGAACATAACTATTTAGTCTTATTATACATGGAGAGAATTTTTTCTTAGAATTTACCCTGAAAATATGACAGTCGTGGGACAACATTGTGAGTGTATTTCGAAAAATTTTAATATAAATCTCTCTCATTCATTAATAAAACTACAATAAAGTATAAAATAAGTTTAATCACAATTTTACTGAAGTGCATGGTAAAAATCTTTAAAATATTGGATTGTATCACAATTATCATATTTTCGAGGTAAATTTTAAAAGAAAATTCTCTCCGTGTACAAACACTAAAAACAAAACGTGCAGCAAAAGATATGTGTAAGTTATCACGCGATAGGTAACATCCAGGAGCAAGATTCTTTGATTATATTCTTTTTAGGGTCCATTAAAATCCGTCTAATATAATCTACTTAAATTTCTAATTTATTAACGTTATAAGAGCAATTCTTTAAAAAATAAAAAATTAAAAGTGATGAAAATTTGTACTATTTGTAAATATTAAAATATTTACTTTCGAATAATTATTGAAATTTCTACTTTCAGAATTAGGCGTTATATTTAATTCTCTTCTATTAGAGAAACAAAATAAACGAATAAATGTAAATAGATTTTTTCGAAATTGGTTCTGTTAAAATTAATTTCTTTTTATATCATTTGAAATAGAATGATGAGACTTAAATATATCATTTCAAGCACTAGAAACTCGACTTCGCCGGCCTGTCAGTTAAAAATGAACTACTTCGTGCAAGATTTACAATACGAAGATTTATTATCGACCCTGAAACTGATTCCTGCTGCAGTTTAGCACGAACGGTACCGGCAAACACGAATAGCTCCTCAGTCCTTCCTTATCGATACCTTATCTACTTAGAAGTATTTAGAAAATTGCCATTTACTTAAAAGGATAATACGCACAGCGTGTACTTCACTCTCACGTACAATTCACTCAAGATCCGCAAAGCATCGCTACTATTCACCGCCTGCCAATCAAGGTCAGTTTGCACATATATTATGTAACAAAGGGGTGCATCGAGTTATTAGCTCGCTAAGTGATCGATGACGACGTTACTAGATGCACCCAAATCTATGACTCATATTATTCCATCGTTGAGCACACTTATATATAAATAACTGTTGCGATTCTCCCCAGATTCGAACTTCCGTGCAGGATGAGTCGAATTCAAAGATCGGGAACGAGATACCCCAGCCTCAACCGCCGCCCTCGACGCCGACCAAAACGCGTGGCGTTGTGTCACCCTCGTCCGTCGTGACACCCCAAGCCGTTAGAAGCGGACTGGCTAGATCTCCGGAAGCCACGACGCCCAGAGGGCAACTCATGCAGGAAACGGGGGGTCCAACCCTCGCAAACGGACGCGCATCCAAAACACCCTCGCCAGACGTGACGAACAGCAAAGGCACGCCGAAGGGTCATTCACCAGGAAGGTCACCAACTTCTCCGCGTCCACCTAGCAGCTTACGCGTTCGATCCGCCGGCGATAAGTCTTCCCCCGAGACACCTAGAAAAACGTCCCCCGGTACACCTAATAGAATATCCCCCCGCACGCCGAGGAAAACTCCGTCCCCCAAGGAGCTGCGTCTTCCGAAGCTCACGTCTTCGTCGATATCGCAAGAAGCAAATCCAGCGGTTGCCGAAACTCATCAGAAAATCACTTTACCGAAATTGATCGAGCATCCATCGTCGCAATCCGCCCGAATGGCATACTAAATCGAGCCATCGAATCAAAAATGTGACGGGCTTTCTAGCACTTTAGTACAGAATGTCACAGACTCCTCGCAGGTTCTCTCATTTGCGACTGATTTCAAACTGAGCTTTTCTCGATAAACAAATTTGATTAATTAAAACTTAATTCATAATCTCATATAAATAAAAACTATTAAATTAATTTTTAAGCATTCGTGTATGAAAGGAACCACGAGATTTAAAGCATTCTGTTCATTTCATAAAAATAAGATTGTAAATTTAATTAATAACTTAAAAAAAATAACGATAGGAAAGTCAACAAGCTACACTTGCTAAAGCAGTTATCTTCTTTTTATTAACTATATTTCTCTCTCTCTCTCTCTCTCTAAAGATAAACTTTTTTATTTTAAGACTAATTTCAATCGAATTGACTCGAAAATAAAATAATGATTCGAGGAGAAATGGAACGGGGACTTGTATCCGCAAGTCCTATTTTTCCAATTAATTCTCGTTTCCAATTCTGTAATTTCCGTATGTGGAAGATTAATGGATATGGGAAACGTATTCAAATATAAATAATTTAACGATGTTATTTTTGTTACAAATGATATTATATCGTTTTGCTTTGTTATTCTTAAATCACAAAAGAAACTGATCAAAATTCTATTATTTTTCAGTATATACTTGGACATTATAAGTTACGTATTTTTTAAGACATTTTCAATAGCTTGATTATGAATTAATAATTTATATCTTTTAATACCACGCACAATTTGGGAAACTATACCTAAATAAAAAGATATATGCAATATATAATTAATGAAGAATATAATTGAAATCCATATGTCATTGTGCAATGAATGGGAAATGGATGAAAAGGATATGAAAGACAAATGATATCGACAAATCAAAAATTAATACCTATATACGTGAGATTTATAGTAAAAATATATTTAAATTATGTCGTACTTTTAGATCGATAGTATCGAACACACATTCGCAGTATAAAGTTATCTTCATCCAAAATTATGTCGCATTTAAGTTTCATGTAAAAACCTATAAAAATACAGTAAATTCAATTGGTCATATAAATCTACATTAGTATTTTTTTGGCAGTGGAGGTGGAACTAATTTAACCCCAGCGAAATAAGGATGAGTCAATCCTCTTTTTGCCGTTATCCTCTGATTAGGATCGTACGTCAGCATTTTCTAAAAATATAAAAAAAATATAAGTATATACAAAAATGTGCACTTTTTCATGAGGTAGATGCTGGTTTTTCCTTACTGAAATTAAGTCTTTGGCATCATCATCAAAAGTCGGTAAAATTTCGTCTATGTTAGACGCCTCCCATCTTGGGAATCTAGATGTGTAGTCCGGAAGCTGTGACACCCCCGGCCAGATCGTTTCGTCTGGCGTACCGAGCATGCGAAAAATTCTAAATAACTGATCTATTTCAGAGTCTCCGGGAAACAGAGCTCTCCTGGTTGCCTATAAAGATCGTATTATTTTGCAGACACCGCGGTTTTACTCCAATATTCAATAGACTCAGGTAACTCTCGCGCAATCTTCACATACCATTTCCGCAAATATACAACCGAGACTCCATATGTCTAACGCACAGATGTACAATTTAGTTCCTAGAAGAACCTCTGGTGCGCGATACCAAAGCGTGACAACCTCGTGAGTATAAGTGCGAACGGGCACACCGATCATTCTGGCCAATCCGAAGTCGGCCAGTTTAATATGACCCTCTCGATCTATCAATAGGTTCTGCGGTTTTAAGTCTCTGTGCAATATACAACGGAGATGACAGAAGGAAATTGCCTTCAGCAATTGGCAGAGGTAGCTCTGTAACACAAACCGCCCCGTTTTTAAAAGACCCACGCATGAATACAGGCATCACGAGCGCGATAAAATGCGGCTGAGATCCGCATTACCTTGACGAGAGCTGGTTCTAAGCCCCCTTTAACTGAGTCTAACAGCTTTTTCAAATCCTGCTGCAGAAATTCAAATACGAGGTACAGATGATTATCGCCGTCTACGACATCGAACAACTGTATGATGTTTGGATGAGCGAGGTCTTTTAATAACGATATCTCCCTAATAGCGGTAGATGGAACGCCTTCTCTTTCCCTGATTTAAAGCAGCATTATTTAATTAATCAGCAAAATTGAGTGACTGTACCTGACGAATATGCTAAAGAAACATTATTCATAAGAAAGTTTCCCTCCTTTTTTTAACGAAACTTTCCGCTTAAAAAGTTTATTTATAAATATATCTTACGAACATATACAACATAATATATACATTAAAACATCAAATTGCATTCATGAAAAGAACGGTTTTGCTGGAGTATATAAAAATTTAGTTACAGATCCTCTTAATCTTCTTAATAATTATGTACAACAATAAAAATGATTCCTAGAATGTCAACATTTTTTTGCAGCGTTGTTTATGCTTGAGTTTCCTACATAATTACTTTGATAGTCCAATAAAATTATATTTTTTTAGATCTGTATCTATACCTGAATTTTAAGATAATTTAGCAAAATCATTCTTTTCGTGTTGGTGAGAGAAGACAAATATAATAATATAATATAATATAATATATAAAAGAGCAATTCCATTAATTTCTGTATACCCAAAGACAAATGTTACCTTTAATGAAAATGTTATAATTACAGAAGATATATGTATGTATATACAATATACATACACAAAGTTTTTTATCCCAAAAATAATCCTAACTGAACATATCTTAAATTAATAATTACAGTGTATTAAAAAAAATACCAAATTAAAAACCAGGCGAGCATGACATAATGGGACAAGCTGAATAATGTGGTGCTACGAAAATTAGTGTAACGTGGCCCCCGCAGATTCAGCTGACCCCAATATGCAGATTGTTAGCAGTGTGTTAGCAGTGTGCACAAGCAAAAGCCCAGCTGATATTGCAGTTCTGCAAATTGATCATTTTTAACATACATAGATAATAGCCGAATTAAAATTTCAAATTAATTTTGTAAAGTCGTGATTAAATCGATAGTGCGTATCTTAATTAAACATTCGTATTAGATGCTATTAAATTTATAAGGGTACACTATTATATAAAAAAACTAATATCACGCTATTAAATTATTCTTATAATTTCACCGCCAAGTAAAATAGAATTAATAATATGACCCATTTGTCATATTATTAGTTTGTCACGAAAACATATATAGTAAACGCATACAAATTTCTAAAGGAAATTGGCAAACATAATTTTTTGTTTATATCAAGCGTCGAAAAAGAGTAGATATTAATAATATATAGCTATGGAAATTATATTCCAAGCTAGATTAATAAAAGCTTAATAATAATAAGTTATATAAATCTACGTATAAACAATAAAAAATTCTTTAAAAAATATTTTTTTCCATTAAAAAGCACAATTGGTTAAATTAAAAGAGTTAGTATAATATTAATATATTTATTGTGTGATTATATAAATATATAAGAGAAAAAAGAAGAAGAAAGTACTTTTGCATTGTTCATGTTATCATAATATATGTATAATAAAAAAGGAATAGCACAGAGTTTTTTTAAAAAACAACCGAACAATTTCCTATTTATATTACTTACTTTCACCCAGATTCTGCCAAGTTTTTAACAAAATCAACTGTAATGTACAGATTTCGAAACAGTCTTCAAAAGATCAAATCCTGATACAAAATCTGACTGCAGAATTCTCTCGAAAACGTTCTCACCAGGATTTGGAATCCAGGTTCACCTTGTTCCGTGTTTACAAAGAGTAATATTCTGGACGAGTAAAAGAGAAAGAGAGACAGAGAGAAAGAGAGAGAGGAGAGGAAGAGAGAAAGAAAGACAGACAGAAGCGATTTGTTTATATTTCCCAGTAAATTTACGGGGCCGAACGTACGTCTCTAGACGGATTTTCTTGAGTGCCACCAGCTTCCCGGTCAGTTTGTCCCGAGCTTTGTAGACCACCCCGTACGTTCCTTCCCCTATCTTCTCGATTTTCACGAAGTTGTCCATAACCTCAACGTTGCCGCGCTCGTCGTCGTCGCCACCGTGAGCCCGGGGACGCCGCTCCTCGGCCAGGGTCGCCGTCGCCGCGCCTTCCCTGACCTTTTCCACGGTCGACGCCGTCGTTGATCCGTTTCTATCGAATGTTGTCGACACTTCGGAACGTCGAGAATACGATTAGCTCGTTGCGAGCCGTTTTATTGCCGCCTGTTTATCAACACCGGTGGAGCTAAGTGCACTTAGCCGCAGTGTGCGCGCCATTTTTATTGAGTGGCCATTTTTATTTTTTAGAGAAGATGGAAAGAGGAATCGATAGTGCGAATCGATGAATTTGTCCTCGAGATCGATGGTCGTCAACCCGCGTTAAATAATCGACAACACAATGGGGGTGAATAAACTCTCTCTTCTCGCGCGCGCATTGCGACATAAATGTAAATAATCCTTGAGCGGTCATCAATTTTAAAAAAGGTCACTCACAAGAAATTAATCCTGGGATCATACTTTTTTTACAGTAACACTATTCTGAAAATTTATCTACATATTTAAGAATTGTATACTCTTTTTATATTTACTTTAATTTTTTATATTTACTAAATCACAAGAGTAATTAAACTATATTATTTTAAATAATAAATATCGGATATATATATTCAAAAAATAGCCTGTTATTCAATTATCTATCAATTAGTATGATTCATTACTGTATATGCGAAAAACCCAAAATATATACAAGATTCTTTTTCTTTATCAAGTAGTCAATTTATCATTTAGTTCAATGTGGAAATATTTTAAATTTTTTCTCTTTAACTATATAAAATTAAAACTAAATCATACATTTAGTTTAAAAAAATACTTAGGATTAGAAAATAGACGGTACGCACATTGTTCTGTAAAAAAATAAACTTGATTGTTAAACAATCTTATTAAATGTTATTTTAAGCTATCAAAATTTTTAATAACAAAATGTATACTAAATTTGAATTAGTACTTGGGTGAAAATCCACCCATTCTAGAATTAAGACTTAATTTTATAAATTTTGTTTTGTTAATACTTCACTTCGCGATGCCAAAATAAAAGAAAAATTCAAATAATTCTATTTATACATCCACTTTTCGGAAAAAATTTTAACGATCTTTCAATAGTCCCAATTAATATAATATAAATAGATAATCACTATTCAAAAAATTACGCTAGAAAAAGCCGATCTTTTATAGATTATATAGATGCTATCGCGTCTTTTGATTTCGATTGTATCAAGAGATGCTTCTTTCAATATTAAATAAATACATATCCGAACCTTTATCTATTTATTTATCGCAATCGCGCTACACGAGAGCTCTGACAATTGAGACTTTGTTGTTTACAATTATTTAACCCCTTATATTTCTTCAATGTTGTGCAATAGCATGCTTCTCTATCTCACAACTAAAATTCTTTAAATCTTCGTGCTTAACATATTCGAAATTATTCGTCGTCCGTTGAAATGCGAGTATCGGAATCAACATAGCATTCTCGAGATTCAGTTCGAATCTCGGAATTAAGCGATGTCGCGATTCTCTGGAGAGGATATATATAAAGATTGCTCCTTGTAGTCGAGTTTTCTACACTTTCTACTTTTTGCCATTCAACGCGCAATTATACACGTTTTTTTTTATTTTAACTTCAGAAAATGTGATTTGTAACGCGGTTACAAAGAATGGGCCTGTAGAATCAGGACATTCAGTGTGAGAAGATAAATCGAATATAATTCGAATATGATCTCTAACATATACAATACATAATTTCCATCACCTAAGATTGTCAAACACTCAAATCCTCCCGCACGAATCAGATTTTGATTTCGAAAGATCTCATACGCACGCATTATTGATTACATTATGGATAACATAATCGGATGCGGCTTACATTGTTTCATCTCGCAGTTACGCAGAGATGCATGCACACGGAAAAAAACAGTTTGCTGAAGTATCTAAAAATTTGAAAACAATTTTGTTAAATCATAAACATAATTATGTAAAAACTCAATCATGATAAACGATGTTGCAAAATATTTTGACATTCTAGTAACTACCTTGAGCCTCCTACATAATTATTTTGATAGTCTAATAAAATTATTTTCAGATCTATATTCAGCTAAATTTTTAGATACTTCAGCAAAGTCATTTTTTCCGTATGTGACTCACTGCCATACGCAATTCTCGATGGTTTTTAGCTCTCATACATACAGTAGTTTAAATCTAATTACGAGTAGAATGATTACGATACGTATTTTTTTTAGGTAAAAATATGTGTGTAGGAATTATGCTACTGTATACATATATTCTCGTACGAGCCTTCTATTCCGTACACACGCCAAATACATGCACGTTTTCTACCAAAGCCGGAGGAAAGAGGCGCATAAGAATTGGAATGTTTACGTGATTTTATTTCGCATGCCTACATCGGAAGATATATCTGCGAGTTGCTCTCTACTATTTGTGAGACTGGCATAACTTTGTAAAGTTGCGCAAACTCGAATCGTTGGTTAAAACGTTATTGGATATTTCACCAAAGCGTTTTTCAAATATAAAAAAAAATCTTGGAACGTGTGACGTCAAACTACTATATTTTATTGTTCAATAACGAATTCCATAAATTTCGTTCGGTTCTAGATTAATTGTATATTCTTAGAATTTCAACGCGACAACGCATGGAACGACTTCGATTCGTTATTGAACAGCGAAGACGCAATGTAATTGGTATGAACAACTGTCTGGATAGGGAGATTCACGAAAACGTAATAACGGCGAGATTCGTCCCATCTACGTTTCACGCGATGGGACTAGATAGAAAATATGCTATAATATCTCTCTAATATCTAAAGTAGGGCACGATGTACAATATTTTCATGCACATTAAATTCACAACACGTGTTTCTCATAAAGTTTTTACTTATATTACGCAGATTGTCCGGAAAAAACCTGGAAGAATATTATCTCACAAGACATCAGTCAATAAATAGCATTTCCACAAAAAAAAAAAATTTTCATTATAAATCCGCGCGGTCATAAGTTCAGTAATTTTCGACAAATTTACTTAATTATTCCCTCTTTTTCTTCTCATGACTGCAAAAGCTTAAAAAAGCTTGCGAGGAGCCATTAAGAACTCTGCATTATACAAGAAAGCGAGACTATTATAAAGTTCCTCAATAACTTCCCACCAGGCTGTTTAGGACATCTTATGTTCAGCTTATTATGTGTAAAGTTTTCTTTGAGTGCACAATCAGCATAGAATTTAATTTCAAGCAAAGCACTCGTGTTGGATATTTTTGATGGATGAAACTTGAAAGATTTTTCGACAGATTTTATATTATCGCTGATGGCATTACCATAGGATAAATAATTCGATGGTTATACATTTTAAATATAATTTTTATCATGTTTTATATAAATAGGTATGCGATATTATAAGCAAATATATGAAAGTTGTCGAAAGTAAATCAAGTTTCATCCAAGTTAGATATGATTTGTTAATTTAAAGGTACATTACAATTTCTTCGGGTTATTTTGATTACAATTTCTTAATATAACAGAAGATATATTATAACGTTGTAGAATATTTTAAAATATAAAAAAACAATCTCTTCGCAGACATAAAATATATAAAGTTATCTAAAATTACTCAAAGATGATATGACAAAATTTTTATTCGGGAAGATATAAATTTCTGGATACTATTAAATATAATTATACACACACATATATATATATATATATATACACATATATATATATATCTAATATGATTTGCGTGTATAGATATAGGAGAAAAATATGATTGATAAGATCGTGAATGTTATCTATGCTTTTATCATGATAAACTAGATTCTCTCATGAAAAAATATTAAAAAAATTAGTATGTATGTTTATACTTTATATCATTTTTTATGCCATTCCATATTTTTTAGAATGTTATTCGAATTGTGGAACTAAATATTACAATAATGTATTAGATTTTCATCGCCAACTTTCATTATCATTGTATTGTTGAAGAAAATAATGCAATGAAATTTAATAGAAATTTATGCTTACGTGAACTTTTCTGTCACTAGACTACAAGGCGCATTGAGGCTTGTTATGAGTGTTCTAAGTATATGACTAGAGCACACATTTCAGTTATTTGTCTAACTCATTCTAAAACCTAAGATTGCCCAGTTAAAAATATATTAACTTTGTCTCTATTGAGCATTACATTACGTATAATTAAAAGAATTGATATATTAAAAGAAAAATATTGCATCGTAGCCCTTGGAAAATATGTTGTGTAACATCCGGGCAATCAAAAAAAAAAAAATAATTTCAGATATTTGTCCTCTTCATGTTGATAAGAGTATCGTACGTATAATACCAGTAAAAAGAAAAATTATTAATATCTTCTGAGTATTCCCCGAATTAATATAAATAATTATGCTGTGGAAAAATGGCTCTCGCAGCTTTTTCCTGTGGATCTAATTGATTACGGTAACGCCTTGCCAAGAAAGCTGCAATCACCTGAAAATGTTTAAATTCATAAGGTCTGGAGAAAATCGAAGTACCGTAAGGAAAAAATGCAAAAGTTATAGATATTGCTATCGTGTAAATTGCTGCATGCTATATGCTGCACATAATTTACATGTTTTTATGAATGACATTAGCGAATGAATAACCTAACCAATAATGCTGAAAAAAAAGATCAAAAGACCACAACCAATATATAAAGCCACCCACCATCTGTTAGGAGGATCATATGAAGTGACAGAGGACATGGCGATGGTGTTAGACTAGAGGAAAGCACTAGGATTAGCTCGTGGATCTTTCTGGTTCCTGTATCTCACGGTCAACCATACACCAACAAACTGTAATCGGGCGTACATGTTAGCATTAACAAAATGAATGTACCTTCATTGTAAACGGTGACCGCAACATGAATATAGTGCACTTTTAATTAGACAAAATTTTTAAATATCAAATAAATCGTATTCTGTGCAATATTTAATTTCGTACAATTGTGCAATATGTACATGATTAATGCCGTGACGTTATTTGCGGAATCTTACCTCCGTAAAGCTAAAGAATAATCCTATACTGCCACATAATTTGAATGCATAGTCAATGGTAGACTGCAGTTTATGCATACACGGTGGACATGATGTACAAGGCATTTGTGGATCAATGGATTGACAACAAATTTTCTGTAAAAGATTCCAATTATTTGATAACATTACATTATCATGCGGATGTCTCACTTTCACTGCAACTTACATTGACTTCATCGCACGATCCACCTGAGTCATCAGTAGTGCTATTAAATCCACAACAGTTAAAGGTAGTTTGAACTTTCGCCCTTAAGTCAGGTCCAACGCGTCTCCAGCCCTAAACACAATTATTAAATCTTATCCATTCTACAAATAATACGTAAGCACAATATTTTCTAAACGAAAATATTTACCTGTTCTGCAAGTTGTTCTTGCTGTTTAGTGTTTACAGCAAGGCAAGCGCAGGCAATGCTGAATTGAATCAGGAACAAAAGGAATAAGATAAGCATGTACTATAAAATGCAATTAAGGAAGCATACATATATTTTTGTATCGAGAATCATTTGATATGAGACATTTAATAAAGAACAAAACATATTAGACATTATTAACGACAATAATAATAATGCAAACGTAACGATAAAGAATTTCAATATCCAAGAGGAAAAAATGCTGACAGTGAATAAATGCTCTCTTCACAAACCAAATTTATGATAATCACAATAGTAAATAAAATCAAAATTCTGATCCTCGTTCACGAACTTAACACCAAAACTGCTATCATAAAAGCTAGAAAAGGATACAAAGAACAATAAAACCTGATGGTGTTTAACGGCACCGATCAGGCCCAGTATAGAAATGAGAAACAGGATCACTCCGCATGCTAAAATACCACCTATAATAGGAAGATTCGTAACTAAGGCGGATGCCCTTCCATATACAGCGACTCCTATTAATATAAAGGCAACAACCTGCAAGAAGAAATAGTAATTAAAATATAAAACATCCACTGTAGGCATCACCTAAAATAAAATTGGCTTTCTGTTTCTGACAGACGCCAGGTGATCTGAAGCTGAGATTAGACTTGCGCATAATCCAAGTATCAATTATCAGATTACAGATCTTGTTTACAGCAAGTAATTATTTTTACTTGAAGATAAAGAAGAATATAATATTCAGGAAGAGGAATCAGGGGTTCCATAAGCGCAGCAAAATTGATGATAATTCTTAACGCAATTATCTGATAAATGTCAGTATCTACTAATGTAGTTTAATTTTAATTTTAGTTGAACTAACTCATCATCTTTTTACCGTATTAAGAACTAAAAATGGACATATGTCCGTTTCTATTAATGTTGATTAACTTTAATCTTTGTTAATGTTTGTGTGTGTGTTTAACTTCCTTTTTATCTTCTTCCAGTTCTAAGAACTAGAAAAATGTAAAGAGTAAATTAACCCGAGATTAAAATAAATCTACTTATGCCCGTTTCTACCAACGTAGTTTAATTTTAATCTCGGTTCATTTAACTCTTCATTCTAGTCCTAAGAATTAGAAAAAGAAAAAGAGTAAATTGAGCCAAGATTAAAATTAATCTACGTTGGTAGAAACACTACTGCATTAGCAGGAAGTGAGCCATATACTTGTCTTTACCAAAACTGTAGATTAACTTTAATCTCGATTCAACTTAATCTTCATCTCTTTCTAGTTCCAAGAATTGGAAGAAGAAGAAGAGTAAATTAAACCAAGAGATCCAAAGTGAAACCACTTTGGTGGAAACGGGCCAATAGTCTATCTCCTCTCTCGCATATGCGTCACAGTCCCAGTGAAAACTTGAAGAGACGAGAGGAGAGGAAGGCGAGGGAGAGTCTTTCCAAACATGTCTCAGTATCGCGAAATTGACTGACATAATTATGCAACGCACGGATAATTCCGAGTGAGCCTCGCTCCCGTAAACATATCACGGCGGAGCGAGATGGCGAAGCGCGCGACGGTCGACGGGAGCGAGAGAGGGAAGCGCCGATTGATAAAAAGTCTCGCTCCGATAAAGAAATTTGCGCGAGGGAGACGGACAGCGGGAGAGCGCCGCGTAAAGAAACCGTGTCTGCCAGGTGTCTACTCACGATGTAGAGGATGTTGAGTGCCGTCAGCGCATTTTTCGAGCACGTAAAACCGCCGCACATCTTCGACTGCGCCCGTCCGTCGTCGCTCCGCTGCTGTCAGATCCTCGGCAGATCCGCACGTCGGCCTGCGGCGATTCGCGGCGCGAGACGACCGGAAATTAACGGGTTACGCCGCTTGGATTCGCGCGGGGGATGACTACGAGGGACGATCGCGACCGCGTGGGACTTTTTTCCGCGTGTACGCACAAATTTTCAGAACCAGTCGAGGTCCCGAACTGTCCCGAACCCGACGGCACGCCACGGCAGACGACTCGCGACTGCCCGAATCAGCGCGATGGCGGCGGTCGACGCGCTCGATAGATTGCGAGTGTCACGCGCGAAACACGAACGTCGGCGAGACGCCCGGAATAGAGCTACCAGTCGTACGTTTTTCGGAATGTATTGTATCTATTTTCAGGGATGGAAAGTACTTAAGTAGTGTTACTTTTATCGTTATTTTTTATAATAACGATTTTCGATAGTGATGTTGCAATTTTTTATGACGGTAACGGTAAGTAATTAAAAGCTATAAGGTTGAGGAAAAGTCATTTTTTAATTTACTTAACTGATTGTCATCACACGTTGTTTATTGAAAAAAAAACCCGTTAAACAATTTTTCATGCATGAATATGTATAAATATGTCCATCATACATGTTCATACATCCTTTTTTTCTTTTGTAAAATTACTTTTTAGTGTAATAGAAATAATAATATTCACGTGAAAACATAAAAAATAATTAAAGAGATAATTTTCGCATTGTTTGTTTTAGAAAAAAACAAGTTTGGAAAAATGTAAAAAAAATTGCTCATACATAATTATGCATAATTTTATATATAATTATACATAAATAATTTTTTTATATTTCTTCAAACTTGATTTTTTTCTAAAACAAATAGTACGAAAATTATCTTTTTAATTATTTTTAATATTTTCACATTACTATTATTATTTCTATTACACTAAAAAGTAATTTTACAAAAGAAAAAAGGATGTATGAACATGTATGGATATATTTCATATATAATTATACATGTTTATAAATATTTATGCGTGTTTATGTATGTTTATACATATTTACACATATTCATGCATGAAAAATGTTTTACCGGGAAGTAACTAATTATTTGTAACGAGTTAAAATAACGAGCAAAAGTAATTAAGCGATGCATTACAAATAATGAATTACTTTTTTTTAATAAATAATGGTGATAAGTTACTTTTCAAAAGTAATTTTCTTAATCTTAGCTTTTATAAGTTACTGTCGTAAAAAATTGCTACATTATTGCCAAATCGTTATTATAGAAAATAAAAAAGTAACAGTTCTCATCCTTGCCTACTTTTACAAATATGTTAATATTTATACTTTAAATAAGCTATATACACATAAAAGTTATATTTATAACATTTTTATTTTTTTTAATAACACGTTTTTATTGTTTATTTACTTTATTTGTTATTATTTTCACTGTCATAAATCAAAA
This sequence comes from Trachymyrmex cornetzi, assembly GCF_001594075.2. NCBI lineage: Eukaryota > Metazoa > Arthropoda > Insecta > Hymenoptera > Formicidae > Trachymyrmex > Trachymyrmex cornetzi. Next base: position 676,456 of record NW_017300191.1, on the reverse strand, counting down.
ATTGAAAAAACAATGATAAAAATTTCAATTTTTGTGTATAAATAAGTAAGTACTTTAAGTATAAAAAATGATAAGTTTCGTTGCGATTTATAGATTAGTTATAAAGATTTAGAAGAAATAAATATTTTGTTTATTTACAGAATAATTAATCTTTGATGGCAATGTAATGGAGATTTATGTCATCAAAAATTTAGCAATGGTTTACCATCTGGATTAAAAATTATTTCAATAAATAGTATTTTTTTCTATGTTCTATATAAAAATGCATGGAAATGTAATTATAAAATAATATTTCCATGCATTTCTATATACAACACAGAAAAAATACTATTTATTGAAATAATTTTTAATCCAGATGATAAACCGTCGCTAAATTTTTTGTATTACTTTTAAATACGATTTAGAATAATTTGTAATTTTTTCATAACTTTTTCATTAATTTGAAAATACGTGTAATACATCCTTAAAAACGTATATATATATATATATTATTTTTTTTGAGGTTGTAAATTTCTGATCATTACTTAAGATTTTATATTTATAAAAAAATTATGTTCTAGAAACTTTATTTTATTAAATATCTATAATATTAATACATTCAACAAAAAAATTGTATTCTTCTATCGTCCTCCGGATCATCACCTCTTTTTAAAAGTGTATATAACGTACCCTTTCTTCTGATATGGTAACCTCAGCCTGGAAGAATTCAAGAATTTATTGCGATTTTTATCGTAAATCAGATCATTTGATTCTTATTGTAAGAAGATTACATCATGACTGGATTGAGATTTGTGATCCAACAACGCATGGAAATGATCCTTTCACTCCTTCCTGAGCGAAAATAAAAATCAGATTGTAAGGATCTGCGCACAATGAAAGGAGAATATTAGGAATAAATATAAATATTAAATATTAGAGGAATAAAAAAAATTAGCAAAGAGATTAAACGTACTGCATAATCGATACAAATAAGATGTAACGCACATAATATGTTTTATATCTTATTTGTACACTGTAAAAAATAAAATGTTAATTTTAACTTAAAGACATATAGTAGACTTTCCAAGACATCCAAAAATGTTAAAATTACCATTTTTGTGTTAATTTATTTTTATATTTGATTGAAATTTTAAGCAACAGACAGCTTGCATAACTCATAGCTCTTTTTTATTTATATATTATTTGTAATTTAATTGAGCCTTCGAATTTAGTCTTTTTCATATAATATCTATGATAAATATAAATAAATATTTTCAGTAAATATTTTTTACTTGGATTACACTATCTTATTAAATATTTTCATGACATTTACTACATTACACACACGCACACATACGATAAATACTTTATAATATTTATAATAAATGTTGATCTGTCCAATCTAAGACCACAAAAATATTTACAAAATATTAAAAATAAAAATTACAAATATTTTATAAATATTTTATAAATATTGTGTGCTGTCTGGGCATATAACACACTTCCTCCGATGAACGTCTTGAGAACATCCTTTTATATGTATATATATATATAAACGTTTTTACCAAGATTTATATTGTATATAGGAAGTTACTATAATATTTCTGGAACGTTGCAATGTTGCTGCAATATTGTTAAAATAATCTATACTGTATGAGGAGTAACAGAAGCGTAAAGAAAGCCAAATATTGAAATAATAAAATGTAAAGCCCGTATCAGCCTACGAGTTGATAATATGATTGACAGTTACATAGTTCTATTTCAGCCAACCACGAAGGATTCGTTATCGTGATTGATTAAAATAGAACTAGACAACCGTTAATCGTAATTGTCAACTCGTAGTCTGATACGGGCTTAAAATAAATGTTTATGCTTCTTTTACATTTCGTTGTCTCATTTTCACCCTTTAAAAGTTTCGTTTACGCTTTTGTTATAGTTATCCCCTTATATTTAACTTACTCTCTAATTTTTATTTTTGTCAGGCTAAATACGTTTATTTATCATAATAAGCTCACGATGATTAATACAATTCATGTAATGAGATTGAGACGTGGACATGCATTAATGAAAAAATTTGATCTGTAACAATAAAATAACGATGAATGAATCTATTGATAACGATTAGTAAATCGTAATTTATCTTAAATGTCTGAGTTTGTATCGTTTTATCGAAAAAAATGAATTGACGTACTCTTTTGGACAGAGTTACTATATAGCGTATTATCGATCTTTATCAGTCGTTGACATTCATTGTTTCTGCATCACTTATTTCTTCACCAGAAAAAATATAAGAAGAGCAAGGAGAGAAGCGTATTCCCGGCTTGTTTTGTATTTTGTCATGGAGATATAGGCTGGTGATAAAATATTCGCATTTATTTCGTTCGTTACAGGTGATGAACGCTGACGTCGTATTCGTAAATATGTCACATTGCAACTCACGTGGATTAAATGTGAACATTTGGCCCAGATAAGACATACTGATATTTAACTATTGCAGTTTTCTACTATATGACTGCGACATTTTTCTCTATACGATTCCAAATATCCAACTTTCCATCTCATTCAAATAAAAGACTAACACATACACATAAACGATGGCATTATTATTTTAATATTTAGATGTTATGTCAAATTTTAAATTCACACAAAATTGTAACAATCGTTAACTATTTAATTATTGACAAATAATTCTTTCATTATTTATCAGTTTGTTTTGAAACTAGTTCAAGTTACGGTCAAAATTAGTACTTTGAAGATAAACACAATCTAATATTTTGTCTAATAACAATATTATAATATCATTAAAATTATTGTCCATAACTAAAGAATCCCGTTTTTATAAAAATAAATATATGTATAAATATATGTATAAATATATAAATATATTACACATGAATGTTTAGACATAAAATAACAATTTATCTTATTTTATATTATCATTTTCATGTTATTTGACAGTTTATTAATTTTTTCCTCTGCAAATCTGTTTTTAAAAATATAATTTAATTTTTCTGTCTAAAAGTGATTATTTTGCATCGTGGCAAATTCCAGAATGTTGTCAAACATTTCTAAGACGTTGTCTCTGTAACAATACCTATACACATTGCGAAAACACGATGTATTTTCCGTAAGCTAATTATGGCTGATAAGATGTGTCTGCGCATTTTCGTAGTTACAATACACCACGTTTGCATACGGATACATAAAGCGTATATTTGCACGAGAAATTATCAATGTTTCAAAATGTGATAACGATTATCTTGTGCGTCTGATTTAAAGGTGGCCGAGAAAAGATGCTTTAGAAAAGAGTTTACAAACAATAATCATTCTTGCAAAAATGCATTGCTACAATTTCTACAAACATTTTATTATTTCCTTGTATGTACGATGATTGCAGATAATATGAACCATGAAATGGATCACGAGGTGGATTATGATTATCCAACACGACTGTGATTCATTTAGGAAGAAAAAGATAGAGAGACAGAAAGTATAAAAAAGATAATCGAAAAAAGAGATTGGAATTTCAAAAAACCTGACTGATATATCGAAGTCATTGTTACAAGAGAAAGACTTATCATGTGGGAAGTTCTCTTAAAAAAGAATTTCTGTAATGTCTTTTAAACTCACATGTTATCTGAAATATTTGATGAACTAAAAACAACGAATGTGTTATTTTATCAATTCGATAATACATAATAGCGTACTCTCATTATAATTTACAGCACGTATCTGGGAAGGATTTATCTCCTCTTTGCACGAGTAAAATATAAACAAAGGTTTAAAAAAATGTAAATTACAAAAAATAGTGATTATGCTTTTTTATGCTCTCGTTGTTGTCCACTGTTATCGTCCATTATTCATGACGGTCCCAGAGAGCCCGTCGTTTCCAAGGGAGACTATTATATCACAGCTGCGACGCTATAAAATGATTAATTACTTATACCAATAAGCTTGTAATGTTATTGCACGTTCGTTACTGCCGTTAATCAGCAGCAACAAAAAGGCATTATTTATAAATAACGCTGTGTATATATCTATAGGATTTTCCCCTTTAATTAATATAAGACATTAATCCTATTATTTATACAATACAATGGAAAGTTGGAAACAAATACGCGATGATCGTATTTTTATAGTTTTTTAAATGAAATCCCATCCAATCGATGCTTAATGCAGTTGGATAATACAGAATGCTGCAATATATTTAATTTTCCTAGTATAAATATTGTGATGTTTTTAAATTAATTGAAATGACATTTAAATGTCAAATATAAATCCAACAAAATGGCGAACGTAGTACTAATGTTTTTTTCATTCTTTGATAATTTTATGACAGCATAAAATATAAAATAATTTATACAATGTTACTATTATATTATTCATTATGTTGCTAATTCTATTTACTTATCGTATATAAGAAAATAAATAATCAAAAGATGATATCATTTCGTCCCGAGTACACAGCGATACAATAACCCAAGATATTTAATGCTGCCTCTTCAAAACGCACATTGCGCAATTCGAAGAATTATATCTTGCTTTTATTACGTATTCATGTTAATTAGGTTACCTTAAGACTTTCGTCACCAACTTGAATAAACACGCGCAATTATTTGTAAATAATATGTGCACAAAAAGATATTTAAAGTATTTAAACTAACAAATAAATCAAATTCGATAAATACAAATAAAAATAAAAACAATTAAAGATACCAGTTGAAATAAGGTTAAAAAAAATGATGACTTTATACTTATTCTAAAATAAATGAATAAAAAATGAACACAGAAGAGATTAAGGAACAATTAGTTATATTATAGATGTTTCGACTATATTAAATTTTCTCCAGCACATCAATCTTACAATTATCAAAGAAAGTAAATAAATAATCGTAAAAAAATTAATAATAATATAAATTAGAGCAAAGCGCATAATATAGTGACAAACAAAAAAAATTAAATTAAAATAAGAATAAAAATAAACAAGTAAAAATAAAATAAAATAAAATAAATATAGGTATTAAAAATAAAATAAAATTTTAAAAATATATCTATAAGAGTTATTTAATCTACGATTAAAGTAAAAAGATGTTAATTATACAAAATAAAAATGTTTATGCGTCCCATCTGGTCGATATATATATACTATAAAGTAAATAACAAATATCAGCAGAAAAAATAAAGGATGTAACTTATTCCTCATTAGAAATCAAGAATATGTTAGGTCCAAGTTGGAGTCCACTATCAGAAATAAATATGCATAAAAAGCAATGTCAAACAAAAAATTATACCATCAAAATGTGTAAGGTTTAAAGAGTAAAAATATAAATAATCTGTAATACAAAAAAATATATGCAAAGTCTAAGAAAATTTTAATTAAAAAAAAATTTTTTATGATCACAGAGGAGAGTATTTATAGCCAATTCTTTGTTGCATTTTCATTGCAGTTTGCACTTGACTTCCGCATTGAAGAGGACTTAAATCAAAAGTCAAAACATTTGCCTTTACTTTACCGTCATTTAGTATCTACATCTTAATTACGAATTATATTATGTCGCGTGAACACGTAATTTACGTACTAATAATCACGGAAACTCACATACTTCTCAGATAGCACATAATATTTATAAAATATTTACAAAATATTTATAAATATTTATAATATTTATTTTTAATATTTTGTATTTATCATAAATATTTAGTCTATATCTTAATAATATTTTAAATAAAGCTTTATATAAAATATATATGAAATATCTATAATGTTTTAAAAAATAAATATTAATAAATATTTGTCCTAAATATTCTGTGCTGTCATCGCTATTTTACTTGTATTGAAATTACTTTTTTATTCGACTTCACTTTTAACATACTTTTGACATACTTATTTCTAACGACGATAATGGACTACAACTTGGACAATTAATATCTTCTCGCCTCCTAATAAGGAATAAAGTTGAATTCTTTATTTTATCTGTTGACATATTTTTATTAATTTTGATTATATTATTTTTGATTGTATTATATTACATAAGATGGTTGCTTTTGCCTACAAATCGATTCTCTACAGTATCTTTTGCCTACATCACTTTTGCCTACGGTTCGATTGCCTACATGTATTATTGCCTACAGCTCGATATTGCCTACATACGCTTTTGCGCACAAATAAAAATTTTAGAAACGGAGTTACTTTTGCTTACACGTACTATTGCCTACAGCTCGATTGCCTACAGCTCGGTTGCCTACATGCGCTTTTGCGCACAAATATAAAATTAAAGTTAAGTAAGAAAATAATTTATATTTTTAGGAAATCTGTCATGTGAACAGTGGGGTGTCAACGTAGACAGCGTCCGCTTGGAATATTTTTCCAAAAAATCTAACCCTAACCAAACTATTTGTTGATCAGCGTAGACAGTGTCCGCTTGGAATATTTTTCCAAAAAAATCTAACCCTAACCAAACTATTTGCTGGTGTGAGATAGTTCTTTGTGGAAGGTTGTGAGCTGTAGGCAATAATGTATGTAGGCAATCGAGCTGTAAGCAATAATACATGTAGGCAATTGAGCTGTAGGCAATAATACATGTAGGCAATCGAATTGTAGGCAATCAATTTGTAGACAAACGGGATCCCCTCATATTATATTATTTTTATTATTTTTTATTATATTGATCAAATTGGAAGTTTATACACATTTATTTTATATAATTGACATTGTTTCTGACTTTAATCGTAACCTCTTCATTTCTTTAGTCTATTTTTATTTTAAATTATACCGTAATTGGTTATTTTATGTATTGTTATCATATTATGCTTTATTCTCTGACTCTTCTGACTTATATTATTATTTATTTTTTCATATTTATTTTTTGATTTTTCTTTCTGAGATTAATGTGCTCAAAAAGACTTAACACAGTTGAAATAATATAATCAATAATTAATTATTCTTTATTCTGTCTTTTATTTATTTTTTTATCTTTATTTGCAATTCGATGTTTATTCTACCTGTCCTTCGTCCGAACTAACTAGTAATGAACAAACATTTTCAAGTGGGGCGAGTGGCGACAGATTTGACGAATCGCTGATAAGAAAAGCACTGATAAAGAACATATATAATCTACAGCGACATGAATGCGTTCTTATTCCATCTGAAATGCATTAAAATCCGGGTGTCGTTAGGCGTGGAGGTTCGTCGTCTTTCCTGGTAGCATTAGCGTGTTTCATCGTTATCTCTGTAAGCATAATATTAAAATTTAATAAATTAAAATTTAATAGAACTTTCCGTAGAAACAGCTTTAAGGGATAAATAGGAAGTTTAGTAATAACCCTCAAATTAAAAAAAAATAAAAGATTCAAGGCAAATGAGAGTAATCATCAATTATTGCGCCTCTCATTTGCCTTGAATCTTTTAATTTTTTGAGAGATAAAATTGAACTAAGCTTTTGATTTATAAGATTGATATCATATTGCGTAGTATATTTTATAAATTATGGTATTATATTACTAATACCTATACAGATTATTCTAACGATATTTACAGCAACATTGCAATGTTTCAGTAATATTGCAGTAACATTTCAACGTTGCAGCAATGTTGCAATGTTACTGCAATATTTTGTGCTGCATGAGTATTGGTGAATGATTGATCCACTTTGCTCTAAATTTTTGTGGGATGGGTGACGTGTGCGTACTTTCTTTCAAATGGCGCGACGTATACCGAGAACTCTTTTAATAGCTGAGAAAGAATTCATATTGGTTTATGTTTCGTCTAGAGCCGTATCAGTTTCTTTGTCAACTAACTAAAGAAGCTACGTGATACATACTGGTATTTCGATTAGGACAAAGAAGTTTAGAAAGTCGTGAACCATTGCTAGAAACAGTCGCGCTCGCGCGAGTTGCAATTTATAACCGCAATAAAGACGAGTGTGAGATCATTAGAGTTATTTTCTTAAGTTTTTATTAAATTATGCATATTAAGTTTTCCTATATTCTTTGTATAAAATAATAGAATATACAATTGGTGCGTTCGGGGAGACATTATTCGCTATGGACGCAAACGCTACGAACGCTGTTCGTGGAGTCAATAGTGCGATAGCGTTAGCAAGCTCCATGAACGATCCTAGCGTAGCGTCGGTAGCATTTAACTATAGAGAGATTTAATATTTGTCGAGGTTGAGTTAATGTAGGGGATTCTGTTTTCAATTACCGACTAAACTTTTCTCTGTAATTTAAATTTTTAGGGTTTTGTATAGTATCTGTGTGTGTTGTGTAACGTAAATTTTTAATTTTCTCGTAGTGAATAACAGAACGCAATCTCAATTGCAATCTCTATGATGGCTTGCCGCTAGGCCGGAGTGAACAATGTAAACTAGATCAAAAAATTAAGTTACACTGAGTAAATTAATCAGATAAAAGGAAAAATCCTTGAGCATCCATTGTCGATTTGAGAAGGAGCGTATCTACATCTAATAAGGACCTTAAGCATCTGCAGCGGAATATTCTGCCGCGCTTTATAGCAATAGTAACTTTTTTCTGTACACGGGAATTAAAAATCGCCAGTAACAACCTCTGACTTTTACATTTGTGATGAAATCAAATACACAAGTTGAACTCTGCAGAAACTTTGAAAAGTTAAAGATGATACACAAGCAAGAATTACGTTCACTCCAGCCTAGTGGTAAGCCATCAATTGCAGAGATTGAAATTGAGATTGCATTCACTACGATAAAATTTGAAATTCACACGTTACATACGTACGTTTACTCTACGAAATTCTAAAGAGAGAAAAGTTTGGGGGCACTTAAGAATAGAATCCCTTCGAACATTAATCTAACCTTGACGAATGTTAAACGTTAGCAACGCTACGCTAGGGTTGTTCACGGATCTGTAAACGCTAACGCTACCAATACACTACCTTGGAAGGAATAGCGTTGATAGCGTGCAGTTATGACGTAACACGCTACCATTAGTGATTGTGTTTGTTAGCGCTATCTACAACTCCGCAAACAGTTTGTAGCGCTAAATAGCGCGAATAGCATCACCCCAAACGCACCCAATATATTCCTAGGAAGGAGTACATTTTTTAGAATATCGTTGTACTTTCTTAATAATAAAGAAATTCTGGTTCTTTCCTTAGTCCTTCGATAAGAAGAAATAAAAGATGGAGCAGTCCCGTGTTAAACGGTGGTCTCAATATTTAGCAGCGATTACAGGTAAATAAATCTGAACTATTTTTAATTTTTTTAACTCTCATGCTAATTTCCCAGACATAAGTTCCCAAGTTGAGCAAGCAGTTGATACAAAAAAATTAATAATTTGAAACTTTAAAGCTTAATAAAGATTATTAATAAAGATTTAATTAATATATAAAGATATATAATTAATTTAAATTAAATTTAGAAAAATTGTCAAGAGAGAATATAAATGTTATTTTTACTTTTTCGGCTACGGATAATTGTGCGATCATCACGTTATTTCAGTGTAATTATCACGTTGAAATTATAACCATGGACTTTGAAAATTTCAGAATTAAAAGTATTCAAAGTCCAAAGCAGAAGTATTGATCAAACTAGAGTTTATATTACAAATAATACTTTTATTGTAATTTTGTATGATACAATTTTCTCACACAACTCATGCCTATCCTATATTTTCTAAATGATAACTTACTGCGATTGATTTACATTATTTAAAAAAAGATTATATAATTAATCTCTCTTCCATCTATATATAGTGTATCTATATACTATATCTATATACAGAGTGTCTCATTTTTAACGATCATCTTCTAAACTTTTATTTATTTTCGATTTTGGAGAAAATGTTTCAGACGAAGCTAAATAATGAAAGCGATATAAGTTGCATTTTAACTTGAATATTTTGATGTGAATTTTATATACCTATTCAAATCGAAACTGTGCGCCAAAATATTTTCAGTCTTGAAACGCAAAACTATAGTGACAATTGCAACAATTTGTTACAAAAATTATGCACTTTGCACTATGCAACCACATATCTTTTTTAAAAAGCAACTTACGTGTACTTTTTGGACTAATTTTATACACACACACACACACACACACACAAAAGTTACACGAGGGAAACAAATAATGATAAAACTGATATTTAAAAAATCCATTTTTCAAAATCATAAAAATTATCACTATTTTAAAAACAGAATTACATGATGTTTTTACATAATATGAATTTTTGCTTAATATGATTCCTCTAATTAGTCTGCGTATAAAAGAATAAAGGTAGAAATATAACAAAACGATAGCTTATAAAATATTTTATAGTAGACTTTAAAATGAAATATAAAACATTTTTGCAATCTATTCATGTTTTAATAACTTTACCTTAATATTATAATGCACAGAATAATGAGATAAAGTTAGTCTAAAAAGAACACGTAAGTTGCTTTTTAAAAAAGATATGTGGTTGCATAGTGCAAAGTGCATAATTTTTGTAACAAGTTGTTGCAATTGTCACTATAGTTTTGCGTTTCAAGACTGAAAATATTTTGGCGCACAATTTAGATTTTAATATGTATGTATATAAAATTTACATCGAAATATTCAAATTAAGATCCAGCTTATATCGCTTTCATTATTTAGCTTCGTCCGAAACATTTTTTTTTTAAATTGAAAATAAAATTTTGAGGGTAATCGTAAAAATAGGACAGCAGCTGCATATAAAAATTCTTTTCAGAGATCATTTTTTAAAAATAATTCATGTATGTATAGAAAAATCAGCTGAAAAGCAGCGTAAATTATGATTTATTCATCCGTTCGATTTTACCGTAGCTACCTTATCGCTGGCAATTACCGGATCTCACATAGGCTGGACGTCACCCATCTTGCCAGTACTGAAGTCAACTGATTCCCACGTTCTCATAACGTCTGACGACGCTTCCTGGATTGCCTCTTTTTACCTTTTGGGCACCATTCCCGGATGCATCGTGGCGGCCTTAATCGTAGACCGATTAGGTCGGAAAATGAGCCTGCTGCTAGGCGGCATACCTCTGACTCTCTCATACATTCTGATCATTACAGCGTGGAATCCCTACGTTCTTTACGCTGCTCGCGGTATCGGTGGTATCGGCCAGGGCATAGCGTACGTCATCTGTCCGATGTACATCGGCGAAATCGCCGATAAAGAGATTAGAGGTACCCTCGGATCCTTCATCAAGCTGATGGTAACCTTCGGAGAGTTATATGCTCATGCAATCGGACCGTTTGTCTCCTATTGGTGGCTTGGTTATAGCTGCCTGGTGATCCCGCTGATATTCTTCCTCAGCTTTCCTTGGATGCCCGAGTCACCGTATTATTTATTAATGAAGAATCGCCCAAAGAACGCAATGATGAGTCTGAAACGTCTGAAGCGCTGCGTTTCCAAAGATCAACTGGAGACGGACTTGGAGCAGATGCAGAAGATAGTTGTCCGCGATCTCAGCGATCGCGGCCAATTCTGGGATCTGTTTGACGCGCCTGGCAATCGACGCGCGGTCATTATCAGCATCGGCCTGCAACTGGTACTTCAGTTCAGCGGTATCGCTGCGGTTGAGTCATACACTCAGGAGATTCTCGAGGAAGGCGATGCACATCTGCCTGCGAGTTCCTCTGTCATCCTGTTAAGCGTGCTTCAATTGATCGCTGGTCTCGGAGCGGTGGCTCTGGTTGACAAACTAGGTAGACGACCATTACTCATTACCACTACTTTTCTAGCTGGAATTGCGCTGACCATCACTAGCGTCTTCTACTTCGTAAAGTTCCAATTCGGAGTGAATACAATTGGATACGGCTGGCTGCTTCATTGCTCCGTGATATTTTATGAGCTGATCATCGCTCTGGGCCTGAATCCGCTACCCTACATGATGCTTGGCGAACTGTTTCCGACGAACGTCAAAGGCGCCGCCGTGTCGTTGGCCAATGTAGTGTCTTCGTTGCTAGCCTTCATCGTCTCCAAAATGTATCAAGTAATCTCCGACAATTGGGGAGTGTACGCAGCCTTCAGCTGGTTCGCTGTCAGCTGCTACGTCGGAGTATTCTTCATTATGTTATACGTCCCCGAAACCAAAGGCAAGTCCTTGCTAGAAATTCAGGAAGAGCTTAACTGTAAAAAAAAGAAGAAGAAAAACGCAAAAGGCGAACTGCAAATCCAAATAAGTACGGTTTTTTAAGTCGATAGGTGCAAGTAAAACCGCGATGCTTATGAAGAGAATTCTCGATAATTTTTAAATGATAGAAATAAGCAATGCGCGTTCCTGGATTACAGAACATTTGACAGGGAACCTCGAAGCTGATCGCTCTTTTATATATGTCCGGATCGATCGTAAAAGCGAACGAGAGATCAACAATCATCGATAAGATCAATTATAATATTTGCACTGAAAATAAGAGTCTGATAATAGCTATCAAATGTTGAGTGAAATAATTTCAATTAAATGTTCAGATAATGTAACAAAAAATGATTTTACTTTTTAAATGTTCGATAAATATTACTAGACATAATAATAAAAACTAACATTTCATAATAATTACAAAATATTTAGAAAAGAAAAATTATTTTTCGGTAAATTAATCGAACATCTAATTGAAATTATTTAATTCAATATTTAATTATTATCAGACCCTTTTTTCACAGTGTGATCAAACACATAATTGGATTATCGGTTCAACGAGGTATGAATGAAGTTAATACAACGCTATTTGCAAATTTTAAATATAACAAAGCATTACCATTTGCAAAATTTGAATGAAAACAAACATTACTGTTTGCAAATAATTCCAAAGAACAGGAGAGCATTCCCTGTCAAAGGATTTACAAGCTCTTTCATATAAGAAATTTGAAAGAAAATTTTCAGAAATGTTATTAGGCACAAGATCTAGCCAATGTTTAAAGACCTTTTTTTTAATTGTGTGAAAATTTTAAGAATCTCTATATTGCTAGTTACAATCTTTTGCATTTTGATTTGAATCTGTTATTACAGAAACGTTTTTTTTTATTTTCTACACTTTATTGCAACTGGAATGAAATTTGAATTATAGTCTAATCAATATTAGAATACGAAGGAAAGATCAGAGAAAAGCTAGTTTATAAGATTTTAGTGTTTAAAAAAGGGCCCTTATATTCCATTGAAGAAGGCGCTTCGATTGAAGTAATGAGATCGCTAAAAGAGCATTTGCCCGATCGAGAAATTATCGTAGTTATAATTAGACAGAAACTCCAACTCGTGATAATGACGCATATTTGTTTAGATTACATTTACAATTCAAATACGCAAATAAGTGTTTATCACTTGTACAAACGTTATATTGATTTAAGAATACCTCAACTCAAATATCTTGATTCAAAAACGTATGTTGGACTACGCAGAATATGATAGAAAAATAATGGCGTAAGTTTTGCGCTATTATTCTTTGTTATCATTAGCAGCACGTGGAAATCAAGTTTTTCATTTATACACAAGTAGAATGAAAGATTTTAGCGTACACAACAGATGCGGCAATAATTGTCTGTTGGAGCACATTTTTATGTGTCGAAGCAAACGTGTTCTCAAAGAGCCGATCATTCCAACTGCTGTGTTCGCTAAACGTTTTCTGCTTTTGTGGTAATAATACAGACAACTTATTTGCTGCGTCGGCTTTGAAACGTCAGCTCGATCGGTAAAAGTCTCGATTTAGCGAAGAAATCTCAGCCGAGAATAATGCGAATTTACAGTGTGTCCGATGGTTTCCGAAGAACCGCTTCAAAGGAATCGTTCCTTCAGAAACCATCGCTCATCGACACATCCAACGTGCGTTAACTGGGGCCCCGAATTGTAAGAGCAATCTTGCATGACCATCTTTTTTCCCTTTTAGGCAGGGTTAAACTAAAGAGACTGATAGTTTTTAATTAATCGTAAAGTATTTATTATCGCCCTGGCCGAGCTCCGAACAGGCAAAAGATTTTCGCGGGAAATTTCATGCGTGAAGAATCCATCGCTTTTTAATTCCGCGTATATCTTTCATGATAAAAACATTCCTTGAATAATTTTATATCTTAAACTTGAACTGAACTTGAAGAATCTCTTTCTGATACAAGAAAAATAAAGAAAGAATATAAGAAGAAAAATAATAAAGCAAATATATAAAGAATCTCTCGAGGAGTAAAAGAAAAGGAAAGAGGAAACGGCAAAATCCTGTTCGGCGCGATACCATGGCGATTAGGAACATCTTTCTTATCCCTTTAAGGCAGGGTGTAAAACAACACGTGATATAACGCTTACGATTAAACGTTATTAAAGAATAGCGCGTGTGATCCGCCCGTGTCTCATGCAGATACGAGCGCACGCCTATGGCCCTGATGCAAGAAGGATTTAGACGAGCACTGTGGCATGACTAACTTATATTTCCCTTTCAGGCAGGGTGAGACACATACGTACGTTATAGAAATAGCTTCGGCGTAGAATATAACTGGCCCGTTATTAGAGTTAAAGAAAACATTCGCACACGTTCCGACGTGCGTTATAAACTTACCCGGAGTACCCGTGCGTAAATGGCCGCCAATAATAAATGATAGTCTGGCCGATGTGGAAAGATGGCTTTCATAATCGGACTAACGGCACCCCCACTCAAGGGAAGGTTTATTCTTGTTCCTGCCGACGCGATCCACCTGTTACTGATATTATAGAACACCGCTACAAGGAATGTAGTCGTGTTTGACAAGTAAACGGCCGAAAGCGTATGAATGGACATCACGTTACAGAAATAATTCGTGGATAGTAGGTCATTCGTCTTTATAATTATGGCTACGTTGTACGCGCGGGGCACTTCATGGAAAGAACGATTTTGCTGAAGTATCTAAAAATTTATACATTTCTAATATTCTAAATTATTTCATTTATTACACGAAACATTCGATATTATAAACCAATATATTAATTAATACCTATATTAATTATAATAAATTAATATCTATATTAATTATAATAAATTAATATATACACTTAAAATAAAAATTGTGAGATATATTAAGATACTAAAAGGATTCTTAATACATACATATATATATTTACAGAATTACTGAACATTTCAGTCCCTATTGACGAATAGATTTGATATAAAAAGTAACTATTAAATTAATTATTAAAAGTACAAGTAAGTTAACTCTCACCTTGTATGTTTTTTTAGTACCCATTAACGCCTAATTTCACAACTCATGGTTAACTCTTAACCGAGGTTCACCTTATATCTCATCTCTTTTCAATTCTAGCATTATTAGAAAGATATGAGGAATAAGTTGAACCTCGGTTAAAAGTTAACCATGAGTTATGAAATTGGCGCTAAATGTATACGGGGGCCATTCATGTCCGGCGTATTTTTTTAAATGGATTAAGTTAAATGGATTTTTTTAAATGGATAAAAAAAAATATTAAAAAATTCATGTAGTTTTCTTAACTACTTTAAATGAAGAATTTGTACATAATTTAACAAATCTATTTATTTAAATATTTTATTTTTGCAAATATGTAAACACAAATGTGAGTATGGTAGAGGTACTTTCAAAAATTTGTAACTTTTTTGATCAAATCGATGAAATCTAATAATTAAAAAAGGAAAATAAAGTTCATATTTTAAGAAAAAAATATATGCCAACAAATATTTTTAATTTGTTTACTTTTTAAAGGCTTAAGTTCGGGACATAAAGTCTTACAATTTTAAAACTTATATAAAAATATTCTTATAAAAAAATCAAATTGACATTTAATAACTTTAAACAGTTTTTTATTCAAAATCTGTAATCTCATACACTTTTGTAAATAAAAAAATACATACGGGATGACATTGTAAAATAACGAAAAAATCGTTCTCTTACAATGTCATCTCTTCTACAGAGCGATTTAACATTTTTATTCTAAAATAACATTGAATATAAATTTTTTCGTTATTTATATGTGTTTTACTTATAAAAATAGTCAAGAAACGCGAAAAAAATTTATTTTTTATTTGTACGATAAATATGTGTTGAGTTTATACGCGGGGATCATTTGTATCTTCGCTCGATTTTGAATATCAACTGCTCAACGAGAAAATGATATCCATTGCTGGGTTTTCACAAGTATCTTCCTCCACCCACAAGTTTTTTAGGAACAGAACGGCACCTGTATACTCACTTGTTTTCAAAATATATCCAAACCTTTAAAAATCGTTTGGACACAAATGATCCCCATATACACGGTGAGGGTTAAAAGTTAGAGTTACTGAAAAAAAGTAACCCTAATTCTAATTTTATTACAAGTAACGAGTTACTCCCCAACCCTGATTATTTTGATGGTTCAACAAAATTATTTAACTAAGTATTTAGCTAAATTTTTAGATACTTTAATAAAACCGTCCTTCCCTGTTATTTGATAAGCTACACCTTATTAACTCGAGTGTCAAGTGTATGTTCACGCTATTGCTGACTCTCTACACGTCCCTTTCAGGCAGGGTTCAAATACTAATCGAACTCCACCTCGACTTTACAGATTTCTACAATGTAGAAGTTTGCAATATCCGTTGACAAATAAAGAAACTCACCACTTTGATCTGCAGCTATACCGAGTGAACTTTTTTCTTGCATCCTCCCTCGTGCACAATCTTGCACCTCTCCTCTCGTTTTCTTCTTTCTTTTCAGATTCATTTCAGGAGGCAGCGCGATTCGGTAAAAGGTCAGTAAAGAGGCGGTCGCAAACCGGACAACTAGTATGTATATTTTTGCATTATAATAATCTCGTTATACATAAACGTTATTACAATATAGAAACATAAATTTTTTTTATAATATCTCATCCATTGTAACATCTCACAACGCCTCGCTATGATACACACCTCGTGTGGTCAAGATTATTATATTACTACAATCCCTGGCGTAAAATCTCGTCAGCGTGCCCGGAATACATCACTCGCGTGACTCTTTTCCTTGAATAAAACACGCGTGTCTCGCGTACGAGAGCGACAAGATGAAACTTGCACACAGCTTTTTATCCCGCTTATTATTTTATGTTACGCACGTTGCCCAATTTTACCGAAAAAAAAATCGCAGATTTATCTACGTGCATATTTTATAGTTGTATCCAGACCGCAAAACTGGTTATGAATATGCATTATTTTAAAAAGGTTATTTGGCATCATAAAAAGAAATGAGGAAAATGATCGTTTTGAAACCTGCTAGGCCCTCAGTGTGTATTTATAACTGAGGAATTTTAGCGTGATAAAAGAATAAAAAGTAAAGCATAAGGCAGGTTTTTTCTCCGTACTGAAAAAAAATTATGCAAATGATTTTGGCATTCTTTTTAGGCATTATTATCTACATTACACGCACTGAAAAATCCATTTAGTCGAATCAAGTAATTTCTCGTTTCGATGTGGGTAAACAAAATCCTTGGTTGCAATAAAATAATTTAGTTGAAGCCAAACATTTGGTTATTGTAACTTTTACTCGTTTCTGATAAACATTGACATCTGATAAACTTGTTTATCAGAAACAAGTAAAATGTTACAATAACCGTTACAATAAACGTTTTGATAAGCTGATTAAACTAAATTATTTTCCTGCATCAACCAAGGATTTTGTAGGCCCATATCCAAACAAGGAATTAATTGATTCAACAAAATGATTTTCACAATGGAGAACATTCAGAAAATATTCAAAGTAAATAGATTCTTGAAATCTCTTTCGAACTCGAGAAATTCGATAATATTGAGCTATGTGCCTCTCTCACAATCGCGAATCTCTAGATTGCAGTAGTGATAGTGCAATCAACTGTTCTCGAACTGTAGATGAAGTTTTGAAGTTAAAATTTTGTACGTTTTATCGGTGCCTCATCTTTTTTTTTTTTTTATTGCGAACACATTTTTTCCGCCGGCGGATGCGTGCAGTTGCCAGCGCGATATCGAAGCAATAAGGTAAGAAGCAATGAGAAGCACGAGAGTCATTTCTGCTCCACGATCCCGAGCGATCAACGATCGGACAACCATCCACCCTCTCTCATGTTGGAGCTTGTCGCTCGTGTAACGAGCCACGCCGCGCGTATTGTTGCGACACAGAAAATGCCCTCTCCTTCTCTCGTAAAAACGCACACACAAGCGATCGTACTCACACCGGCACTATGATTGTCGAAGGGAACTGGAGCAGTATAAATAAGAACAGTAAGTACACCCTGTGTCGGCGCATTTGATCTTTATGTCCCACTCGGCCATGTTGAAAATTGTGCGTAAGCACCAATAAGAGCGAATAATCTTAGGGAATAGGGAAACTGATTGCTGCGCCATGTTGCAAATTGTGCAGAATTGTGCAGAACGGTCGCCATTATTTTTAACTGAGTGTACCTACTGTTCTTACTTATATTGTAACTGGAGTGCGTACCGTGCAGTACACACACAGATTTGGCACACGCATCACGTATCTCGGGGGCTCAAAGTACGGTGCGGCCTTGACAAAGGGATTATATCGTATCGTCGGTGGTATCATAGTGTCGTATGAAATAAAAACGCGACCAGCGCAAATATTTCTCTTTCTCTCTTTTTATCTCCGCTTATCCTCGAGGTTTCTAACGTCCACTATATGCGCAACCACTCGTCAAGCTCGATTCGCCCTTGTGGGATCCCTTCGAGACTTTACTCGGGTAAAGCCACGAGTACTAAGCTATATATTAGCTCGCTTATTAAAACGGATCTCTCGCGTTAGGCCAAGTGATCTCCAAGCGTATGCAAAAAAGAAAACGGGAGTGAAGGCTCGTCGCGAGAGACAGGCTTAGTGAAAAAAAGATCCTCGTCCGCTATGTAACGTCTACCAAGTGGCCCTAGAAATTAGTAATTATAGGTAAAAAAGGGGAATATCTTTATAGAAAAGGTTTTTTACGCAACGTATAGCGCGAATTATTGTGTGTTTCACCGAGTCGCCGAGTCGATCGGCGATCGAGAACTATGGCCGAGGTATTTCCGGCGAGAGATCTACGGCCGTGAGCTGCTTTAAGACTACGTTAACAAGCTTATCAGCGAAATCGGCTGTGCCGCTTTCGAACGTATAACGATCTCCAATTTTATCTAGAAAAAAAAAGCCTGACTTATATACGCTCGAAAAACCGATTACTGATAATTTCTATCTTACGTCCTTATGCGATGTAAATCGCGAGGAATCGGCGACTACGTTTGCCGATTGATTGTACGACGCGAACGTATCTGTTAAACTGATCGTTTCCCTTCAACGACGATAAACAGTCATCTGATGCTTTGTGGAAAAAATCCAGATGTGCTCTTTCTCGAGATGAATTCCATACAATTCAAATGCCAGATCTATAGCCATGTTCAAATAGACATATTTAGATTTTGCTGCTAAAAAGACGAGCAGCCTGATATAATTCCTAGAATTAAGACTCAATTGTAAGCATAATTAAGTAAAAACTATGTAAGTAAAAAAATAACAATGTGGTATCGATTTAAATCACCGCGACAAGATGATGTCCGACATGCAATTCTCATTGGCGAATTAGAAATGTGTATGGTTAATAGCATATCTGGATTTCTTCCACCATGAGTCATCTAATGTATGCGATCAGTCGATCGATCGAGCCTGCATCGTCGTTCGTAGATAGAGCAAAGGATATAAAACGCGATCGAAATATAATACAATGGTTTTTGTGGTGAAACATAATTTCTCAGGACGGTTACCTTTAGAATAGACAGCGAAACGGAGCAACGCAGACGCGTTAATTCGGCACATAGGACAGAGAAATTGACGAGTCGAAGAGATTGGTCGAAAGACGGAGAAAATTCTTCTTGCCGCTCCTCACTGCGATCGATCTGTCGCACTATCGTAACATTTCGAAGACGTATATATTATCTTACGTTCGACTTATACGTGAGCTTGGTAACAAGTAATCATGAAAATTCTAAAATTCGCCTTTCTTTTACGTTCCTTAAGCGATATTCCGCGTCGCGTTAATTTTACATCGCGGAAATGGCATTAGGGGCTAATGTGTCACTATACATATATGCGTGTAAATTCCGACAGTATTTATAGACGTTATGGTATTGTACATTATCTCATTGTCAGATAGAAAAAGTCTTCCCGCGTTAACCGTAGCGATCGCTAACCAACTTGTAGGGATTTTGAAACTATGACCGAATTCCTCGAAAAAGAAAAAAAATACGGTACTCTTTAAAATTGGTTTTTACGGGAATATCACGTTTACTTCTACATTCATATGGAAAAATAAATAAAATTGGCACATGGAAAAAATTGCGTTTACATTTCAATGTGCTTCGCGCACCAGTGAGAGAACCAATGTGATAAATGTCATAGTTCTAAAAAAAAATAATGTTTGTATATCAACCTGAACGATTCAATTTACCCTCTATTCAACGCGAGAAAAGCTTTCGTGAACGAGAGCGATTTTCACAAAATTCCTATAAATTTCTTCCAACCTTAGCAACATTGAAGTTCGATCCTGTTGTGTCATAGAGAACTTTTGTTGCCAAATGCGACGGTTATTTTTCAGTATAAACCAGATTGTACCTATCAGTTATACATAAACAGTATTCATATGTACGAAAAGCTATATTTTATTTTATCGATATATGTATATCACTGATCCTTTTACTGTCATGAAACGTCATATGTTTCAGCGACATCGAAGATTTGATCTGACGTTTCAAATTAAAATAATTTCAATCAGACAGAACAAATGAAATGATAAAAATTCAATGATAAAAATCAAGAATGTTTTTACTGCGAGTAACGATAATATATAAACGTAATAGAAGTTTCTTTTATAAAATTCAATAAATTTATAAAAACACAGAATATACATTTCGCTATCGCGAAATTACAAATATTTTTTAATTGTGAAATATAAGATTTATAGGATCGAATAATGCTTGGCAAATATTTTCTATGCTTGTATAAAGGGATTGCGGAATAAATGTATCGGAAAAAGTTCCTACTGAATCGCCATCATCATGGCGAAAAATATCCGGTAAAACTTTAAGCAATTAGTCACAAAGCGAAATGGGAAATTGCATTGGGAGTAGCGGAGTGAAGTGAATAAAAATACTTTGTTGTTTCGCGCGAGGCGTGAATTGTATCGTTGCCCGTACAATCGTGTACGGACGAACACGCACACACACGCATGCAGGTACACGCACAATTTAATAACCGATCGCCAATGGTGCTCCGTTTCTTCATCTCTCCCTTTCCTAAATCGCGCGATTTCGGCGGGTATCTTTTATGACAATTTATCTTACAATTGACAACAACAAATTTCATCCTTATTTCAATTATCCTCCCGACGTGCGTAACTACAAACGATTGTTAATAACGAACGTTTTTATGTACAGCTTTCTACACGCACGAAAATGTCCAAGGCCGTCGTCAGCGCGAGGAATCGGCGGCTTGAGAGCCCCCGTTCATTGAGCTTGTGTCCTTTCTCATCCTGGAAGACATGTAAAAAAGCACCGAGGAGTCTACACTCTATGTCAGTTTTGTCACGATACGATTTCTCGCGAATCCGCGTAAAACTCATGAAACTCGTACCCACATGCTAATATTCGCAGATCAATACTACCGTGTATCTGATTCGGACCACGTATCCTTTCGCATTTAAAGAAGTACATGAATAGACGAGAGGTCTCATGTACCAACCGATTTCTTCGCCGACGGCCAAATGCCACATGACATCATATTCTTGCGTGACTTCTAAATCGTTCCTTCGTTGTTGACATTCGGTGTGCGATCTATCGTCGAAATAAATTTTGCAATGAGCTGCGCAAACTCTCGTCGAAGATCGTAATCGCGTTCCTGAAGAGTTACTGCTCGCATCCATGCAAATCAGGAGCTCTTAATTGCTTCGTATTTATTATAACAAATTACGTATACTAGACGATTTATCGCAACTACATTAAAAATTGCCAAATTCAATGTGAAGTATTTATTCGATCGACTAAATTAATAAATTATTATAAATTATATTATATATTATATAACTCTTAGTACACAAGATGGGTCATTAATTGTGTCTTGTGCATTTCTTTGAAATATCAAAAGTACTTGGCTAAATAATGCTTATTTATTCGATCGACTAAATTAATAAATTATTATAAATTATATTATATATTATATATAACTCTTAGTACACAAGATGGGTCATTAATTGTGTCTTGCGCATTTCTATCCTTTGAAATATCATAAGTACTTGGCTAAATAATGTTCTTTTCTTTCCTTTTTTTAATACACAACTTTACAAATACCTTCTAAAGATATTAAAGTATACACAATGAAAAACATTTCGTATTTGTATTCATATCAGTACTGGAAACGATTTATTCAAGTCCTTGTTAAAATTTTGTTGAATTTTAAACATATTCGAGTATTGATTTAATACAATATGATTATGTTATTTAAATAAATGTTATTTAAATAGTTTGTGTTAAATTGATAATTAACATTTCTTAGAATTAAAATAACATAACGTAATTTACGAAGAAATAAACAAATGACATAAAAATAAATTTTAAAACGTAAATTCTTATAAGATGAATGAATAAAATAAGGTTAATTTAGCATATCATAAATGTTAATTTTACTGAAAAAATATGCTTCTAACAGTTTGTTTACAAACTGTGTGAATATTACATTTTTGGTGTTTATCATTTGAAATAATATTTGTGTTGTATTTTCTAACATATTTATCTCTTGTATTAAATTAACACATTTAAATGAACTGTTTGAGACACATGAAATGTATTAAATTTAATATAAATTTTCCAACGATGCAAGAATTACTTAATAATTTTTGTATTACTTTCTTTATAGTAATTTTTATAATATTTGTAAAAACGATGAAAATAAACCTGGACACGAAAGACTCATCGTGTGTGTATTAAGAGTTAATATTTTATAATTTATCATTAATATATTACAAACAAATTTTACTATTAAGTACTATTAAGTACTGCCAAGTTTCAATAGTTAATTTATGACCCAATTTACCAGTACTTGAAATTGTATTCTGGTTTTGCGTTTCTAATCGGAATGAAGCTTTATTGGCGAAGCTTGAAATTGAGGGCACCTAGTCTGCATCGATACGAGATATATGTACCAACGTGACGTTTCCGAACGCGGCGATAATACAATCAACGGCGCAATATGGTATGCCGCGATCAGACTTTCACGAGTTCGTCGCAATAACGTTTCTGCGATACATACATGTACGTCGTATAAAGAGACGCATCTCTGGAGCGTCGCGTTAAAATACTGCGATACAACTAATCAGCATTACTGCCGATCAAAGACTCGTTCTTTCTCACCGTCTCGGAATTTCTTCTCTGAATCGCCCGAACGTCTCCTTAAAACTCGTTGGCGACGTAGATTCCTCAACGACGTTGTTCGTTGCCGTGAAATGTCGTCGTGCTTCTCGCGAGACGAGAACTTCGTATCACGTAGCTGAAGCGAATCGAGATCGACAGACGATGCATTTCCGTCCGGAAGAATTCGCCTCGTCTTAGGGAGGCGCCGTAACGTTCTCGGGCACGGAAATATCTCTGTTCAGGGAGTTCAGCAGCTCCTCGTTCTCCTTCCGTACTGAAACGATAAGAATATTGATAAGTAAAATGAAAAACTTATCTTCTTAGAGACATATGACACACTAAGCATCTCTCGTCCTCGCACGTTTTCACAATGCGAGCGAACACGACGACCATACAGATTTATGTTACCTTCCTTCCGTGTTGAAACAGATTTTTCTCAACTTCGGATTAGACTTAATCGCTCGTGAATCAAAAGTAGCACAAAACTTAAATTAGTCTTATCGAGCGTTGCGGCGAAACTGTATTACAGAAGTTAAATCCACGAGCACAGTGAATTAACCGCGGAGAAATTCCATTTAGCTTAAAATGATGGAGAAGGGTCGTAGTTAGTGACTTTAAACTTCGAAAGTCTCGGTATTCTAATATTTAATATTTTAGCTGCTTTCCTTTGAGGAGATGCAATCGACACAAACGTCGTTTTATCCTTCTTGGCATTCAATAAATAACAAAGATAGAACGACACTTGTGCCTCCTAAAAGGAAAGTAGCTTTTATAATTCTGGGTTAGTATCCAAACTTTTAGATTTCATTTCTCCAATTTACAATTATGCTCGGCCAGTTCCTTTGAGTTGGTTGCAGGATTCAGAAAGCTGTTGTGCGTCAAGGTGATCACCACCGCTAGCACCGAAGCCACCAGAAGGAAGATAAAGGTCCCCAAAACGATCATGGCGATCCGTCGATGACGTCGCGCTTGCTCGAGTTCCTGAGTGTCCTCTATCATCTTCCGCGTCTGCTTAACGTCCACCTTTGTCTGGTGGATAGACTCCTTTCGAGAAGCTGCGGTACTTGCTCTTCGTGGCCTGGTTTTCTTGCTAACGCTGGCTCTTCTATCATCCCCTGAAGTTTCACGTCGTCGTCACATATTAATGTTAAAACGTTTTCCGTACGCCCACAGGAATTGATCGATAGAAGCGATAATCCTTTTTGTGGATGCTTCGAAGCAAAACGCGATACGTTCCATTCGTCTTTAATGCATTCGAACTATGACGTCACACAAAATTGAGAAAGTCGATCATTCTATCCGATTATATTTTGATGTCGAGAAAAGACAAAACGTCAACTGTGAGTTATAAGCTCTACAAAGGCAATATTGATTCGAGGTTAATTATAGTTTCCTTTAATTAATTATGAAGAATAAAACATTTTCTTCTATACATTAAATTCTCTTTCCAATTATTTCCTACCTAAAGGAGTCGGTTGCAGCTGTCTGCTGCAGCTGTTCGTCCTCGAGCGACTCGACGAGCTGAAACGTCTGCTGGACCGCTGATCGATGTCTAGGTTGCATCTGGAGCGTCTCGGGCTGTTCGTTTGAGAGTATACATTAGGAGAAGGCGATCTGTCGCTCGAGTCGGGAAGATAAAGACCGGAACGATCGTCCAGTTGGAAGCCCAGACTGTCTGGAGTGGGCGGATGTAGACTGGAACGATGACCTGTCCGGGTACCATTCGGTTCGCCGGACAACGCGTAAACATCCTTAGCACGGTTATAGAATCCTGACGATAAATCCTGGCCAGTTGCTGCCGCGAAATCATCCACATAGAGAATTATCCTTTCGCACGACGCGACACTCGGCCGTCGATTCCGATCGTCCCGATGATTAATGTCCATGGCGAGCGAATTAATGATCTCGAAAACGCGCCGAGAAGTCCAGAATATCGTTCTTCATCGTTATATCTTCGCCATCGATTGCTTTACGTCTATTTGACCGGGGCTTACACCAAAAGATATATTTTTCCTCGAGGGAATTGTAAGTCTGACACTTATAAAATGACTGATTCATATCCCGTCATATTATCGATGATGTATATCGCATCTTCGAGGGTCACGTTATCCATCATTTTGTCCCTGTAGACTCGCTATCGTAAAGTACTATTATTAATTCGGAAATAATTATTTCTCTAAAATAACGAATTGATTTTGAAGACAGAAACTTTAATCGTATCCTCGCTGCTGGCTGCGGGAAAAGATTTTTATGGAGAGTAGGTGATAAATAACTGGAGAGCTATTTATATCGCGTCGTAAAGGGTGATTAAAGTAGATCGACCGCGGTTTTCACGGGTTTCCCATCACAGGATAGAACATTCTCTCTTGCGAGCACTTTCGCGTTTAATCGCGACCACGATACACCGCAACAAGCGAGATGGGGCCACGTCTTCTATAAACGTCAGCAATGTTCGAATATTCTTGCAAGAATGCCGCATAAGCGCTTCCCATGTATAAGACGGTTACAGAATATATATTACCTATATATTCGTCAGCTAATTACTCAGTCTTAACTATCATCTTATTCAGGAAATATAAACCTTAGTATCACGATTATTGGCACAAATATTGGTCCAATATACCCCCAATTTAAGTTTAACCAAAGTATCTAACCCAGATCAAAATGTCTACAGTCTTCTAGCAGACTGTCAGCAGATTCGAGCAGAAAATGACGGCAGTCTGCCATCAACTGCGTCCGCATTAGGCTGTGTTCTGTTAACATCGCCTATCGATATAATGTGAAGGCAAACTGTTGGCAGAAACTGAGCAGATCCTACCGACATTATCTGACGCTTGCAAATTCTGTTACATTTTTTCTCGCAGTCTGTCAATAGTTTTATGTATATCTAATTCTGTTGTTATTTTGTTGGCATAAGGTGTAGCAGACATTTAAAAAATCTGTTTTCTACAGACTTGGCTATCTGGGTAAGTTATTAAGGACCAAAAAATTGTTTTTGTAATAATTTTATAATTTTAAATTTACTTCAAATACTTCACTTTTCCGTTATATATAAAATTAACAACGATATTATAATTCTCAATTATAATAACTCTTGTTGGGAGTATTGCGAAAGGAAATGGTACCGAATAACCAGGTCTCTACTAGTGACGTCGGAATTATCACGAACATACACGAGGAGTGAGAAGGTGTTGAAAAGAGTAGAGACTTAGAGCGATGTACAGAGATGTGCTGCTGAGCTTTATTCGAAATCAACTGTCGTCGTTAAGCGATAGACATATACAGGTACCGAGAGGTAACCTTCGCTTCGCGAGAAAAGAAAGAAAGATTGTGAATGTATAGGTACATCGTGTAACGCGAAGTAAACAGCTGATAGGTAGAAACACTGTCACGAATTTTAGCCGCGTTGGTACCGATAATAAGCGTGTTTTGAACGAAATAGCTGTCGACAGAAATAAACGGTGAAATTAACTCGATAACGCAAGTATTTAACATGACGGTTTATGTAATTCTGAAAAATACTATGACGATCTGAGAAGAATTAGCGTACTGAATTTTTACTGAATTTGGTCCAAATAACTCTATATTATAATTTATTATAATATAGAGTTGTTTGGACCAAATTCGTATTTATCGAGCTCTACGAAATTTGATGCGGATATTAAAGTTACATATATATTCGTTGTAAAACAATGTGGAGTTCGAAAACAGTAGAGATAACTTTGAAATCTTGCGTAATGAGATGGTTAAACTGTATAATTATAACGATAACAAGAATAATGTTCTTGACCTTGATTCTCAAGGACTTTGAACTCGAAGACACGTAGTTATTATTAATTATCCTTGACAAGTAATGTTACATTGTACAGGTATCTTATTATAATAAACCTATTAGAAAGGCTTGACGCAATGAACACAATCACACGTCAATTCTAAATTGTTATTGCTCCGATCAAGTGCACCAAGCATTTCAAATAAAAGAAACAAAGCCGAAGGAAATCTATTAAAACAATCTTGTGCCTATAATTAGATATAACATTGCATAGTAAAAAACGTTCTGTATTGGAAACGATTCACTCAAATCTTTGTAAAATTTTGTATTGAAATTTGAAAAACATATTTGAGTGTGTTAATTCAACATAATGTGATTATGTCATCTAAATATTTTATGTTGATATTCAAAATTTCTTGGTATCAAAATTATACAATTTATAAAAAATTAAATGGATAAAAAAATAACATAAAAATAATATATTTTAAAATATAAATTCTAAGCTAAATAAATAAAATACATATTAATTTAACATATCATAAATGTTAATTTTACTGAAAAAAAAATGTGTTTCTATAGTTTATTTATAAACTGCATTAATATTACCTTTTTTATTTTTTAAAATAATATTTGTGTCATATTTCCTAATATATTCATCTGTTAAATTAATATAAAAATTTGAACCGTTTGGAATACGTGGAATGTGTTAAATTTAACACATATTTTCCAACTGTGTAAATTTTATTCTTTTCGTGCTTATTTTTATACTTCGAGAATATGGGCGCCGTGATGAAATTATCCCAAGTTTATGGCGGCGAGTAATGACGTAAACATTGCGAAATCTTGAGAACATTATTGAGAAGTAATTATAGAGAAGAAACAAAAGTTCTCAAGAAGAAGAAGAAGAAGAAGAAGAAGAAGAAGAAGGACGGCTAAAAACGTTGATCCATGTAGTGGACGTCACCCTTGAGTTTATTGCGACGTGTATTTATAGCGATGTGGATCCAAGGCACCACCGATCCGCTCGCCGTGTCTCTTTCTTTGCAGCCCAAAATCCGTCGACGGATATACGCAAATTCCACGTGTACGACGCGCACGCACACATATTTTCACGTTCATGCCGACAAATATACTTGGCCAAATATTTAGAGAACTCAGCACCCACGGGTAGCGGTTGAAATTTATATTTGAATCTCGTCGTCGGCGTGTAGAATGAAGACGACGATCGATTTCTCGCTAGTCCCTTAAAAAAATCCCTTGGCAAAGTGAATTCGACGGATTCTCGACAGATGGATAGTCTCGTAGGATGGATGAGAGCGTAAACGATAGCCTGAATGGCGGGGCCGTCAATTTTTCTCTCCTACTTGGAAACCTATCGTACTGAAGCCATCGACCACAGTTATCCACCTGGCGAAGTGCTCTTAACGATAGTCACGGCTTCGATTTACCGCATTCCGATACCCACGCGATCGAGGGATTGGTATCCGGAAACGGAAACTAGTTGTAATGGTATCGGATTCCTTTTGTTACGTCCAACGATCCCCGGGACCTTAGGTTTCCCAATTTACTTTGATCGAGTACATAATCGGATGAAGGTCTTGCGCTTCGTAAGGCTGGATAAGGATTTATAGGTATTTCGACCAGAAAGACTTCTTGCGGTACGTGACAAATTACTCAAGCGATCGCGTTTGAGACCGTAAATGCAATTTCACTTCATTCGTTGTATCCGGCGTACTTTTCTCCTACGGCATTTGAGATTGGCTCCAGCATCTCGCGCACTGAATTTCCCATTGATCCGTCCTCTCCTCACGCAACGCGCCAGATATCGGTAATCGATGATGCTCTTGTGCCGGTTACAGATGTTAGCACATACGAAATACTGAATGCTATGAAGGACCTAATAATGTTCCGGATGTCGGAGATGCGCGGAAGAGCGAATGACAGGCGTAACAGGTGATACAAGCACTTATAGTGTCGCCGGAACTGCGGATGCTGCGCAGCGGAGTTACTACCGGCAATGCTTCGTTAATTTCCCAACCATACTCTCATACATATCGTTGTCAGATCTACGTAATTTGGGTCGGATATATAGAGAATATTCTAGAAATTTAGAATACAGCGACCGCGTTATAATAAAAATTTCAATGAAAATTTGTAACAAGAGAGCGATTCTCTCAAAGAATTTAAATTTACACTGAGAGAAAAGTATATCTTTTGGATATACTTTAGCTCGTTTACATAGAATTCGTAGATGATCGTGGAGTTTTAAGACGTAGGAAACCGATCAAGCACAGTCAAATATAGGGAGAATACTTGACTAGAATTAGTCAATTTCTTACGATTTGAGATCCTGCAACCGTCTACGACTTTTATATATATATGAGCCTCTTATTTGCTAGCGATACTATTGATTGTTTGTTACATTGACGAATTAATTTGCAATCGATTGTTTTTTTTAACAAATATCACATTTACTTTCCCTTGATTTGTTCCTATAACAAAATCATTTCTTTCAATATCGATATATAAATGTCCTGTTGGAAAAATAATGTAGCGGATCTCTTGCGATAAAACTTAATTTTTCTTAAACTAGGATAATAAATAATTTATTTTTGTATGTTAATGTAAAAAAATGTAGTTTTAAAACTAAATAAATTAAAGAATTTTATGAATGAATTCTTGAATACCATATAGTTTTTTTTTATATTATATGTATATTATATATAGGGAAAAACATTTTTTTTAAACTAAATAAACTAAAGAATTTAATTTAATTTTGTATAGCTAGTTTCAAGACACCGAATATCAAAACTTAGCTGTTAGATGTTAAAGGATAATTTTTCTTAAATAATTTTAACAATAAAAATGCTGAATCGGTTCGAAAGAAGATAAATCCCAGATTATTTTCATACTGAATGCAACCAAGAATCATATATATCAAGTTTTAATAGGTATTATGATTAATTAATGTGAGATTTAGCGTTTTATTAATGAGTAAAGTTCGTAAATTATTTCTTGAAACCGTAATAACTTCACTGTAATTTTAACGTAATAAAAAATAATATCAAAAAAATTAATATAAAACGTTAACAAATATCCACTATTTCTTAAAGAACTGAACGTGTCTATTAATTGCTAATCATTGACATATCTTATTTCAGCATTTTTTAATTAAGTGGAATAATACCTTTTAAATATTTATACTTTTTAACATAATATTCGTCATGAAAAACGTAGTAGATTTTAGAGAGATTTCCAATTCTTTAAACTCTTACAATTTTGAAATGAGAAACATACGAATAATCCGAGCTCAGCCGGCTTTCTACCTTGGTGCAATAACTGAGGACTAATATTTGGAGCTCACGAATCGGAGCGAGAATACTCGGAAAGAAGTGATTTCTGTCCGAATAAATGGAACTCGCTCGCATATTGCAATCCACCATTTCCATGTAAAAAAATCATAGTACGAGAAAAAAGGGCTTTTAAAAGTACAGATATTAAATGAGACGCGCAAAATGTCAAATTTCATGACCTATGTTATTCCAACCGTCGTTATGTCTCCGACATTTTAGTCTCCACTTTTCTTTTTCTCCTTCATAATTATCTCAAAGGAAAATGCCGTAGGCAATATTATTAGAGCGTATACCAATGATACTAGTGGAAAAATAATCACCGTCTTTTTTCGCGAGTGAAAATGCAAGATATAAAATTATTCTGCGTAGCCTTATTTACACTGTGCGCGTTTATTTATATACACGAAAATCCTATTTTACAAAATATTTATTTTGTTAGATCACCTGAATCTCGAACTCGCTGTCTGAGCTTCATGTATCTCAAAGGCGCAATCAAAAGTAACTTGAGGCTTTGACCACTTTGAAGTTTGAATTATAAACCGACGACTACACCACTGCCAAAGGAGGCATCTGTTTCAACACTGCCCAACATTGTCCTAATTTTATGAGAAGGGAAATATTATTGAGACAACATAATGATGGACACGCTGATGATCAAGAGAAAGAGCTTCTTGCGAGTTGGGATAGTAAACGTTATTATGGAACGATAGATTGCAATCAAAGATAGCGTTGTTGAATATGAGACTGCCCTTTCGCTCGAGCATCAGTTTATGGCATAGATGAATGGAGATGACAGCGCGAGTTGTCGAGTTTGTTGCGGAAGTGTGAGAAAATAGAATGCGAAATAGTATGACGACTGTATGTATCGAACGTCAGCATTTCCATTCTCAAGAAGCAGAAGGGGTAAATTTAAAATTATACCAAATTTAACGCGCTTATGTACGTTAAAATCAGGAAAACATTCCATAAAATGCAGTAAAGAGTTTCCAAATCAGAACTGTGTGCCAGAAAAATTGTAAAAGAAAAAATTGTGCCTCTTTTTAAATATAAAAAATAAATTAAATATAAATTTAATTTAATTGTGCGGCTCTTTTTAAATATAAATTTAAACCAATATCCACACTACTTTTCGCGTGATTTATCATAATTACATTCATTACTGTCACACTTATCCCGAAAGCTTTGCGCGCGAAGATAAACCTTTGGCTTTAAATCCGTGTTGGCTTAAATCCGTGTAAAAGATTCGTGATACACTGCCAATTGCTGTTTACTTTATTGGTCTGTTATGAAGAACGACATACTATCCAATCTAATTTCAGCACGAGTTTCGACTTCGGTTCGGCTGTCGAAATTAACGGCGAACCGCGCGTAACGCAATTCCGCAGGAGTTACCGTTTCACTTCGAAAATCGCAATTGACATCGACGACGAAACACGCAGTTTCACCGCCAATAAAATTCTTTCCGCCACCGTTTTACGATTATTCAGTGACTTGAAGAAAGAAAATAAAGGCTAACAAAGATTACGGCACGTTCTTCTACCAAAATTGCGCCAAAGTAGCGAAAGCAGAAATCGTATATTTCACTGCATCTCGCAGTAAATCTTTCAGATTGCTCTTTGTTTCAGTTATCACGAGGCGAGGAAATATAGAAGAGTATCCATCATGATGATATATCGTATCTTTACCTTCAGTCTGTGATACAAGCACTGCACACAGTGAGACAATGAGCTGTCGAGGTGTCACGCTCTAATTTACCGCATGGATCGATCATAAACTGGCAACTTAGGCAGCGTCTGGAAGCTGCGAACTTACTCTCAGTTAATGGACTACTCGTGTAGTCCGGCAGCCGACGCCGACTGCGCATGCTGCCAAAAGTGTATATAAGAAATCGCTTGTTCTCCATTTCCTTTTCAATAATGAACGAGAGGAAAAATTGAGAAATCGACCGGCCTCGGGGAAATTGACCCTGTTTTGGCGCAAAGTTGCTTTGACGTCAGTACACGTACCGCAGCTCCACTAATGAGTGTGCACTGTTAAATTTTATAGGGTCAAATTAACTCAATGTGAGTCGCCACTGCTCCTACTAAATATATCGTTATTTTTAACTAAAATGATAGTTAAATTTGACACTATATAATGTTAAATTGATACTGTATAGTGTCAAATGTAATCATCGTTTTAGTTAAAAATAACGATATTATTGCGTAGGAGCAGTGGCGACTCACATTGAGTTAATTTGACCCTATAAAATTTAACAGTGTGCACGTGTCTGTGTGCGGACGTGGGAAATTTCATTGAAACAACTGAAAATTATGCTATTTATCGACACCGATGCGTCAAGCGACGCGCATATATAATGATGTCGCATTATTTTAATGGCGTCGCTGCAGCGTGAGATCCGGGCTAGTTTCTTGTAAATGAAATTTTCATATGCGCCAAATACATTTCTGCGAGAGAGCCATTTAAAGAATCCATGCGTCGAGAAGTGCTGGAACACGAGAGCTTTCAAATTACGACGGGAGTATTTACGGCCCACCGCTTTTAATCCGCTGAAACGCGAAAGAAGTTAACTCCCTCTGCCAAAACGGTTTCGCGAATTTGCTTTCCGATGTTCGGGGCCAGGATATACATTCGCAAATGATATAAACTCGCTTCAGAAATTCTAATGCGTTCGCACCTGTACGGTCCGTGAGCCAGAGATCGAGAGATCCATGTAAACATCAACATACATAGGTTCTGATTCCAAAATAATGTAATACGTATACGAATTCAACTTGCATTAAATTTCACTCTCCAAACGCAAATGGATTATCCCACATTATGTTATACTACATCATTGCATTCAAAACTGATACAATATCAAATTTCTTTTCCGAAAAACGATTCCCTTTTTTCCAAGTTAACGGATTAAACTGCGATAGTTTCTCTCTAATCTACAGCCTCGCGAAATAAATAGATAATACATATCAGTATGTTAAAAACTTATTTTGTAAAAATATAAAATATAAATAAAAATGAGATATTTTTTAATTAAGGATTGCGCGCATTCATAATATTCATCAGTCAGCTCGAATCCCTAAAATTTAAAACTCAGTTCAAAAATATAAAATATCATTATATCAACAACATGATAATATCATACGCATTATATTATATACCGTTGCGTTTGAAACCAATGATCGACATGATAATATCAAATTTCTCATCTAAAATAAACAATTCCCGTTAAATCAGCAAATTATAACCACGATAGTTCCTCTCTAAGTCTAAAATAAATAGATAATAAGTAACAATATACTAAAAATTTATTTTATAAAAGTATAATAAAATAAAAATGAGATATATATTTTAATTAATTAAGAATTGAATGCATTCACAAAATATTCATTAGTTGACTCAAATCTCTAAAATAGTCGCAAGACCATAAAAGATCATTATATCAAAGGTAATGAAAACTTGTTATATTCTATATTACATTGTTGCATTCGAAACTAATATAATATTGAATTTCAAAATAAACAATTGCCATTTTCAAGTCAGCAAGTTATAATTGCGACAGTTCCCCTTTAATCTACAAAGTAAATAAATAATATGCATTAAAAACTTACTTTGTAAAAATATAAAAATAAGATATATAATTTAATTAATTAAGAATTGTGTGCATTCAATACCTACTAGTCAGCTTGAATCCCCAAAATACTCGGTCGCGCAAGAATATAAATAAAAGAATATAAATAAATATTACCGATATGATAGCAATGACAACGCGTTATATTCTATACTGCATTGTTTCATTCGAAACTAGTATAATATCAAATTTCTCGTCCAATGAACGATTTTCGTTTTCAAATCAACGAATTATATCAGCAATAGTTTCTCTCTAATCGACAGCTTCGCGAAATAAATAGACAATACGTATTAATACGTCGAAAACTCATATTGTAAATCGTGCGCATTCAACATTTATCGATCGGAATCCCCAAAATACTCAGTCGCGAGAACATAAATGATCATCATATCGAGAAGGTTGACAACGCGTCAATTCGTGATGCGCCAAATGTAGTTCACTACGATGTTCTGCGGCAAATAGGTGTCATCTGCTCACGCATGACGACGCAACGGCCGCGAATTGTCACCGCTCGGAGTTATGCAAATACACCGGACGCGTATAATTTGCGCAGTAGATGTCATCTCCTAACTGCACAAGATCGATACACACTGCTTTACGATATTGCCGAGGCGCACTGTGCTCAAGCATAATGGCTGGCAGCGTGTTACGACAGTGTGAAATAAGCTGGGTGCTCTTCACAAATTTTACCATCTCTGGTCTCGCCGTTTCACTTGTCCTCCATCTCCGCTTCCCGTTTCCGTGACAACGAAATAAAAAATTCACGTACTTCGTAGTACAATTTTACGCGGAAGCGTACGATGTAAAAGCAACGCGGGGTATTAGCGCTTCAGAGTTACAATGCCGGTGCAGACTTTAATAAGCGCGGTTTTGTGAGAGGAATAAATGTAAAATTTCGTTTGCCGTTTAATATATATACAAATTCTTCAGTGAATGTTAACTTGAAATTGGAAAATTAACAAGCAAATTTCCATCAAGTTTCGAGTGTGGAAAATGTATGAGGCGGTCGGATTATGGACTTCTGTTCGAGCATTGACTAAAAGGATTTAGCACACAATTAGCAGGTGGAAGTGATTAAAGACCGCTAATTGATTGATCACTCGATCCAGTGCGTGTAAAACGCACGATTGACGAGGAAATGATCGTAATGAATCAACTACAGCAATTGTGGGTATAACCAAATGTCAGCAATGACGATCGCTCTATATCCGTACCCTTTAATGACGTATAACGTCAAAATCGAACGGTGGCGAAAATCAACCGCTATGTTCAGGCCTGACCTGATTCTCGCCATGAGCGCGAAACAATGTAAACGCGAAGCTGTAAAGTGCCGAAATGAGACGCCTTCCGTGAAATTTGCACGCAGAAAGTCATCTTGCAAACTTAGGATCAATACGATACCCGATAATTTTATCGATCACGTAGCAACTGTTATAGACATTCGACAACTATTTTTCACTGTTTCCTCAAATTCGCGAACGTCATGACAAGCGAGAGTTTACTCTAAAACTCAATTAAATTAATAGCGTTTCCTCGCTATGAATAGTGACATGTTTGCAAAATGGTCTAAAAATGTATTGCATACAGGGTGTCCTAAAAATAAAACCTAAAATATCTCCGTTTTTTATACGAGAAAGTATCTAAAGAAGAACTTGTTCGCCTCGAAGGAAATTACTCTAATTAATGTGATAAATAAATACTTTTTAAGATCGTTATTTTCGAGATTAAAGATTATTTTGGTGCAGTAAACTCATCTCAAAGGATCATTTGAAGACCAACGTATCATGTTAAATTTGTGTGTTTTTTTATCAATTACAATACAGTGATAATAAAAATATGATATCCCCAAAAATTGTTAATGACCTTTAAATTTCGAAAATAATGATCTTAAAAAAATTTTTTACTTGTTATACCTAATACTTGTCTATTCAAAGCAAATCAGTTCTTCCCAGACATTTTCTCGTACCATCAAAAATAACGAAGATATTTCAGGTTTTAACATTAGGTGACTCATCGCGTATATTAAAAAATACATAGAATACTTTTAGAAAAAGTGAATACAAATTTAGACATATAAAGCTAAAAGCTTTATATAAATTACTTAATATTTATTAAAACAAACAAAGAGTATCTTCTTTGCAAAACGTTAATTTTATAATTTTACTTAACTTAATTACTTAACTTAATCACTTAACTCAATCACGCAATGGTATATTATTAAACCACTGAATATTACTCCAATCTGAGATGAGAAATATAAAAGCTATAAATACGTATGACGAGAAAGATACATATTCAATTAAATTAAAATATTGTAGATATTGACGTCGACAAAGGTAGACGTAAAGGAACGTCGCATCTGGTGCGAATCAATACGGTACCATTTTTGCAAACAATTCTGTCCGAGCACGAGACAACATCCGATACATCTGAATATTGAAATCCGTTTAACTAGATTATATATAATAAAAATAATTAATCGATTTTATATATACATATATATATACATATAAACGACATGTACGGATAATTAAAATCTACAGTAAAACTTAATTTCAATATAAATGCGACATACAAATATCACTGGATATTTATACAGCCAATTAATAATTTTCCTGTTTACTATACAGAAGAAAATATTTAAATTAAATATAATGAAGAAATATACAAATTAATTGTCACACAACTTTGTAGAATCTTGAAAAAGAAGAAAATAAATTTCACGCACGATTTAAAATAATTCTATATCTTATTTATATCTTTGAGATTTTATTAGTTATGCTGTTAAATATTATCAAACGTTTGCCTCGAGGATGGGGATGATCATGAAACGAAAGATTAATAAGCTCATCTCCTCGGATCAATAATGCCACAACACTTTTCCGATCTACCGCACACAATGACATCCGCTTCCGCAAATCTCTCTATGTAGAAACATCGTTTGAACCGTGTAAGTTCCAGTATCGACTCTGACTTGTTGATTTCGCGCGCGATGGTGTATTTATACAGCGTCATCCGCACTTTGACGCGTTCTATCGGAAACAGATATTGCTCATGGCTAGTAAAAATTTAAAAAAATAAAAATTTTAATATATTTTTAAGCAGAATCGAGGTAAATAATCTAAATTAAATCCAAAAAAGTTTTGCAACAAATAACCTATGTTATATTATAACATTTAGGACAACAAGATTTTTCAACACATATCTCAATCTATTTCTGTACAATCACAGAGCGAGATCCTTATTTTATATTGACAATAATTAATTTCTACAATAGGAAACTTTTATTTCGCGTAACGGTTGCTGGTGTCGGCAATTTAACGGCAGTTAAACGATCTTTAGAATTTCGAAGCGTTAAAATCGCGTTGCTTTGCCGCCGGCGATTACTGCTAAAGCGCGGTTTTATTTTTGCTTTACTGCTCTCGAGCACGGATGTCCAGGAAATTGTTTCCTCTCGAAGAGAAATGAGAATTAACTCCCGTAGAGCCGGTCTAACAATTTTGCGAGAGAAAAATGCGGGCACCAGAAATGTGAAAGCTGAGTAGAAACTTTAATTCTATTTCTTGCGTGGTGCTCTCGATTGAACCATGACTATGATGGGAAGGTCCACTGGCGGAACTGTAATCGTGTTTGCCAAAGGGTAACATCCTGGATCCTGCGACACTCGCTCGTCACAAGAGGATCAACGACACTGCGGATCAGCGAGACAGTCGTTTGACGCACATAAAAGACAACGCGCACTTGTCGAAAGCTACTCTCGGCGAGCTTTCTCGACCGTGGAACGAGTATGAGCTTCAAGGTGGCTTAGCTGCGGAAATCCGACGGCTGACTGGAGGATTCGCAGACGCGCGCCTTTAATTTAGAAACACGAAGCGCCCTCGACCTCGCACGCTGCATACGGTTTATTTGTGCCAGTGGAAATTCGTGTATTATACATTTGTGTGTATCCTGCACGCTTTACGATTTGTAAAGCCTAATGCAGAAGTGTACTTTTATGCTGAATGCGGCATTCAGGAGTATCATCAGTCTG
This sequence comes from Trachymyrmex cornetzi, assembly GCF_001594075.2. Classification (NCBI taxonomy): domain Eukaryota; kingdom Metazoa; phylum Arthropoda; class Insecta; order Hymenoptera; family Formicidae; genus Trachymyrmex; species Trachymyrmex cornetzi. Next base: position 638,367 of record NW_017300191.1, on the reverse strand, counting down.
CGTGTAATGCTACCAATTATAATTGAAATTCTCCATGCACTCCCTTTTCCACGATGGGAAAAGCCTCAATTTAGAGAACCAACGATGGTTTTGCTACCTAGTGTAAGAGGAAATGCGGTTTTGTGGTTTCCAGTGTAAGGAAACGACGCAAGTGTCAACCACGAAACCACTAACGACGCTGACCGAACTGTTATCGCATCGGAAGTAACTTAGCCTTGAGTCACTTCATACATTAATCTTATGTTCGTTTCTACACGGAGAAAATTTTATATTAAGTTTTAATACAATTTTTTAAATTACACTTTACTATGTCTAGTATTTCCGATGGACACAACATGATTCCGACGTAACTTTTACTATGGTAATACTAACTTTTATCACATAATTATAATAAATAAAGTAATTATTTTGTTAAACCAGTGCTTAAGCCATATTCTAACATGAAAACTGTTAATTTTTACTATGGTATGCAAACAAAATTTGCTAGGTATATATTTTTTACTTATCTTTGCAATACGAACTTTTATTCAACAAGTTGTGATTTTGTAATAAAACATTTTTACTATAAAAAAGTGTAAAAATTACGTTGCATTATTGTTTTTAAAATAATAACTATAGCATTTAAACTTATAATTTACATGATGTCCGCAGCTACTACCACATTATAGTAAATTTAAATATAACATTTTCTCCGTGTAGCAACGCAGTTTAATTTTAATCTTGATTTATCTAATTCATCTTTTTCTAATTTTAAGAATTAAAAAGGAATGAAGTGTAAGTTGAAACCGAAATTAAAATTAATCTTTTTACACACAGTATTTTAATTCTTTTAAACGTGCATGATTGGAATTACAAAATTCTTTGAAAGAGTAATTCGTATTTAATGTTTTTCGCAATTATATATATTATAAATTCTTCGCAAAGTTTTAAGAAGATTAATTACATTATTATTAAATCCAAGGTCGATTTAATTTGTGCTATTATAATTTTAGCTTCAGTTTATCATTGCGTTGCAAGTCTGACGAACCGAATCAACGAGCAATTTATAGAACTGTAAAGTGTATTTGGAAATTTACACGTAAATATTATTAAGCACTAAGATTTACTTTGAATATAGGATTCTTTCTCTTATTTACGTTAATTCGTAATTATTCTATACGTATATATGCCTTACACAAATTGTAAATATTAATATAATGATAAAAAGTCTTCAGAAAAAATTAATATCAATATTTACAAGAAAGAAGACAAGTCTTTAAGAAATTGCGAGTGGATGACAAAAGGAAGAAAAAGAAAATTAATCAAATTTAGATTCGTGAGACCTGGCACTGCACTTAATCGGATCTGCTTAAGCGACAATATCGCGTTTCTCAAGTCCAACAGGATTGTATAATAAAGATACATTAAATCATTAATGCTTTGCAACTTCATCCGGAGGTTACTACCCTTGGGACCGTCTTGCATATTTTAGTGCCGGTAATCCGGCATGATTTTCTCCCACGCTCTCAAACGTAAATCCACACTACTATTTAGCTACTATTTTCGGACGCATCGCGTCAACCATTGGATGGCTTTCCGTCCGTGAAAAGTCCGCAGTGCGAGATAAATCGCACGTTTTATAGCGTTCTAATAAAATCTTTGAGGAATAAACGCATCTATCGAGCACAGAATATTTTCTAAAGATCTTCTTGAACATCTCCTTCGTAAATTTAACAGAAAAAGAAAAGAAAGAAAGAAGAAAGATCGTGCTAACGCAAGTGGGTTACAAAATACATAAAATAAATTATACAGTGAGATGTTATCGAATGGAATAAACGCGCAACGCTCGATTTTCATATGATTAATGTCCATTTCTACCAGTGTATGTACATTAACTTTAATCTCGATTTAAATGTAGAATGCTGTCGCTATTGAACGATACAGTATTGTTGTCGATGCGTAAATTTTACATAAAAGGAAATAGGCCATTCTTAATTAACATGACAAATTTCCATATATTTTATAAACAAAATATTTATAATCTAGACTTTTATAAACGCAAATAATATAATTATTAACTTAAAAAGAAGTAATAAAAATATATAAAGAGAGAGTAATAAGGCTCGATAATAATAAATAAAAACAATAATTTGAAGGGTTACGAGCCAGAGATACACAAAATAAATAAAGAGAGTCTATTTTAATTATAAATATGAAATTAAACAACAGAACAAACATTTCAACGCCAATCGGATCATTCTCAATGTTAACAAGATGTAATAAACATATTATAAAATTCAATCTTAAAATAATATAGTCAATTGTGTATGTGTCTTCTCATACTTAAATAATATAATTAAGTATATAATAACACACAAAAAACACTTAAAAATTAAAACTCACTTATCACACTCTGTTATAACACTGATCCGAGATGGTCCAAACTGATTAAGTATAATGGACAGAATTTTTAAAGTTTGCTTCACTTGTCCTAGTTTTTAGCATGGCAAAGTGGACGTTATAATGACCACTAAAGCATAACTTAGCGCTTAATGACTTCACTACCTGTACGTAAAATTTACGTAGCATTTTGGAATTAACTCTCAAGTATTAAGGTTAGTTCGTTGATTACGTGAAAAAAAAATAAAACGATATATATCTGTTTTATTATCAATACTTTCACAAAGACTAATTTATAATGGTTTGATTAATAAAACAGATTTATAAAGCTCCTGTGTTTTTATTACAGTTTTTTTTAAATCGATGTTCCAGGGACTTTGATAAAAGTGTCACTATTTTTTACCTCAGTATTTAATGGTAACTTCATTTTTTTATCTATTTCTAGTTTTAAGAATTAAAGAAAGATAACGAATAATTTAAACCAAAATTAAAGTTAATCCATATTGATAAAAATGGATATAAGAATGACGAATTTATTGTCGCAATCGACTCACCCATGTCGTCAATTATAGGCGCCATTCGCAGCGTAACACCAACCAGGAGTAAGGACATGGCGAGCAGAAGACAAGCGGTCGCCATGATCGTCCATCGTGCACGAGGCGGAAGTTCCTCGGGATCGACAAGTTCCTCTTCCGGGCAGACGGGTTCGATCTTGCGTCGTTTACGTTTGCGCTTTCTTCGCGGTCGGTGATACCTTCCCTGAGCTTCGTCCATCTTCTCTGGTCCGCTCAGAGTCTCCTCTTCCTCCAGCTCGTCGGCTACGTTCAACGCCACGTAGTCGTCGTCGTCGTAATGAATTTTTCTGAAAAAAATATTGGAAAAAATCAAAAAAAATTCTTCTCTGTCAATAAATATTTACTTGGAAATATCGAGTGAGTGACGATTTGCTTTGAAATGACACATGCAAAAACCGCACGAATAATATACCAGGCTATTGTTTCCACAACTATGGCTATATTGTTCATCGAGTCGTTATTCTCCAGCAAAACCGTTTCAGAAATGAAACGTGCGAGTACTCTGGCTGCGTCTGACGTTTCATTTGAATGAAAAAAATAACGTTTCCCTCGTGTACCTCATGTAGACGTTCAAAAATAAACTTTTTCCTCTTGAATTGTCTAATAATAGGAAACAAATGTCAATATAAATTTGCAAATTACATTGTCTAACAATAGAAAACAAATGACAATATATAAATTCACAAATTTTTAAAACATTTTTAAGAAGTCTACTTTTAAAAAAGAGGTTGTTTAAATAGAAATCGAGAGCTTCGCCTTTTTTTTAGACTGTTCTTACAATGAAATTTTATATTCATTTTGTAAATATATAAAACATTCATTTTCTGAATAAAACCGAGCTATCAATGTCGTTAATTAAAATCTACGTTCATTTGCACTTCGTTCGTAATTTGAACAGCGGAACACGTTTCCGACTTTAGATTGTAAAGGCTCGAAAAAGGGCGAGCGACGAACGAGTATCGATCATCGTGGTACCTGCATTGTTCGTGAAACTTGAGAAGTTGCCGTACCGCGGGTGGCGGTGACTGAAAAGCCAACATTCATTGTTATGAACCGCGTATCTTCAATCGAGACTTGGAATTAAGAACGTTACCCCATTTTCGATCAATAGAAGCGATTGAACGGCATAAGATCGGAAGTTCGCAACAATCAACCACGTTTTTGCAATGTTAAGGAATTAAACGTAAATGTGAAAGTAATAAATCTATTATATATCTTCACGTATACATTTCGGAGCTTTGAAGTCAAAATTGAAATTCGAATTTGAAGACTTTTGATTAAATGTATGATATTATGGATATCATAAAAATGCAGGCTGCGAATAAGTCTTCGTGATATTAAATATGGAAAATATTCCACAAAAAGTGGTTAAAAATGTATTGATAAAAATAAAAATAGTAGTGAGATAGAGCTATGTATAGTTTTGCTGACGTACTAAAGGTAATATAGAGCATCAAAGAAGATGCCTGATAAATTTGCGGTAAAATTGTTCAACTCGTTCTCTATCATATATCGAAGCTCGGTAATGTACGGAAAAGCGGGCCAGCAATTCGATATATACGTTCACAACGGCCAACGAGAAGCAGACCCCGGTATCGAGCTGAACAAAGAACAATCGTTGCACTATCTACGTCACACACACGAAGGCCATCACGTGCTCTCTGAGTATAATTTTAGAAAATGCCGCTGGAATAGGACGGAAAAGTGGAAAAACGATAACCGAGGTGCCGGGACATTGTGGAGAACTGGATGAAATTCGAAGTAGTGATAACAACCGGCGTGTGGTCGGACAATGGCGATTCACGTTGATTCTCGTATTATCACCGTTTGCACTCTCCGTCGCATCCGTTAAGAGGAATTGGATCTTTCGAAATTTATGAATATGTACATTCCGTTATTCTGCAGTTATGCGACGATCAAGTTAATTCCTGGACATTATTAATATAATGTATCCAAAGTTCATTTATTAATAACGCTTATCGGGAGAATCGCGAAAAGCTTATAAATAGAAGTCACTACCTACAGCGACAGGATATTCAATTAAGAGGAGATATTCGATAAAGAGAGAAAAGTAAATTGATACACTAGTAGTAGATTTCACCGTATCGAGAAAGACCGTATCAAGTAGTAAACGTTGATGTTGAATCAGTCACTCTGACAGTTATTTTTTCCGTGCAAAAAAAAATTTCAATTAATATTGCCTCTGTGACATATCGGGCAGTTATTTGGTAACTGTCAAGATACACGGTATCTCGCGATCTTGCGCATATATATAGGGCACTCGTCATTACGTTTCATTTAACCGAACATACCAAATACAGTTTAACAGTATAATTTAAAAATTGAAAGGTATTTCATACTTTTACAATAAATTAATAGAATTTATATTAATTGCTGAGACTTTGTGTTATTATACTGAATTAAACGTACTTTTATCTGCTGTTATGAAAAATGTGGTATTAATTTGGTATTTAGAAAATATGTATTTTTAGGAATTTTAACCAACAGAAATTATTTCTGAAAGTAAACCGCTAAATTATGTGATAAAGCACGAGAGCTTCGAGTGTTAAATTGATTAATGTAGAACAGTTATTAGAGGTGTCCTTCCACATCTCATCCTCAAAGGTTGTCAAATGCACCTGCCGCGCGTAATTTTAGAGATCGTTTCGCCGAATTAAAAAAGGAGGAAGGACGCACGGGATATTGAGGCGAACACCTCTTCGTGATCGCTAATCGCCGTCGGCTATCACCCCAGTTTCATTACACGCTCCAACTGAGCGCTCGTCCTTTGTCGCCCAGGTGGTTCAGACGCCAAACCGTATTTGCCGAGAGCGGCATGTGACGGAGGCGCGCAACCACGCACCACGCTGACCCAGTTCCACTGGGTATGCTGGCTCATGCCGAAACCGTGTCTTTCTCTCTCTCTCTCTCTCTCTCTCTCTCTCTCTCTCTCTCTCTCTCTCTCTCTCCTCGTGGTCGTCCGATCGAATATGGAAGAAGGACAAGAGACGCAGCAGCAGCACTCCTGGCGACCTCGTAAACGAGAAGACGGGAAGCGAAGGCTCGCGAGTGGACGAGTTTGCTACTAATAGGCGACTAAAGCTGGAGAACCGCAGCTTCATCCGTAAATGCGAAAACTTTGCCAAAGTATACGCCAAGATTTCCTGAGACGTTCCGAATTTCCACGAAAGAGGATAAGCCAGTTCCCGAATTTAAAGTCAATTTGTTCTTAGCGAAGGCGTTTTTATCGCGACGTCCTAATTCTCGGCGTTAAGAAAATAGTATGATTTTAAAAGAAATCTTATTCTTTCTACGAAATCCATTAAAGATTTATCTCGCCGACATTTGTTATTGTCGCATACAGTTGTACACTCGAAGTACTTACAATTGAGCTGCGCTTTGAGAAAAGTAGCAGGCACTTCGGTGCAGCCGCGGATATTCGCAGGAGTCGCCGAGGACTTCTTTAGCCCTTTCGAAATTTATTAGGGCCACGTCTTGGTCGCCGTCAATGCCAAGCAGCTCGAAGCGCGAATCGAGGCCGGCGTGAACGTCTTGGACGACGCCTTGGAGAACATTTGGGCTCCTCGAATGCCTGCGCTTCTTTCGAGGGCTTCGAGGACTTTCGGAGGCTCTTCTCCGTCCCCTTCCTAGAACAGGAAGAGCATAATTAGCGAATATCGGTCAGCCTTCATCAATATTTAACAAAATTAATTAAGTGAATGTTTTCGTTGCGTTATTTTTATGCATCAAGCCAAACCGGAGAGAAAATTTTGTATATTATTTTTATTTTTTTTTTTACAATATATTTATATTTTGTTTGTATCTCTTTTCTGTTTGTATCTCGTATCTTTTATTATCCTTTTCTTTTATTTTCATTTATTTTCGTTATATTTTTCCATTTGTATTATTTTTTTATGTTCTATGTTATTTTTCCTTATTTCCATTCAATCTATTTGTTATTTTTTAGAGGGTTTGCCCTATAACAATAATAAACGCCTTATTTATCTATTTATAATCTACCAAACATTTTCATTTTATTTTACTTTTTATTCAGATTCGCGCGTGTGATTGATTAAACCGATTAACGTTTTACTTCGTATATTTATGCAAAGAAAAATCTCTCGTAAGAAGATAAATCTCTTCGGTTTTATTAGATTGAAAGGATCCAAGCTAATTTTTCACTAATTGCATTATCTCCATAAAAACTAATTCTCGCCCATTATGTTATATCCATAAAAACGACTCACACACTTACCATTAGATAATTTATGCTGAGAATGATCCACCGCGTTGTTGAGGTAATCACTCCCGCAGGGCGCGGAGTCGTGACGTCTGCGATGATGGCGGTGGTGCTGATGATGCTGGCCTTTCTTCTTATTATGTTGGTGCTGCTGTTGCTGCTGCTGGGAATGATGATGATGATGGTGGTGGTGATGATGGTGGTGATGGTTCAACGAGGAGGAGGCCGTCGAGGTTGAGGTCAATCTAGGTCGACGCGGACTGGTGGGAGCGCTGCCGGAACGTCGGCTAAGCGTCGACGACGCCTTCATCGCTTCCACTTTAGTCTCCACCAGGGCGGCGAGGACAGCCTCCAAACGCGCCACTTCCATGCCGCCGCTGCCGCCATCGTCCGTCGACACCGCCTTGTCGGCGACGTCGGAAGTCGACGGCGTCACCGTCTTTTTTTTTCGTGGCGATCGCCGTCGTGCGATCGGTTGTGCCGCGGGAACGATCGACCCGCTGCCGAAACGATCACAAGCCCTCCTCCTTCCGTTTCGCCGCGACGGCACTCCTGTTGTCCGCTGACGACAGTTCCTGCAGGAAGCGCGACAACATGAAGCCGACCGCCTGTGTCACCGACCGCTGGACCAGAGACAGAGATAGAAAGTGAGAGAGCCGCGATCTTGTTCTCTCTCGGCCGTGGTTCCTTATCGGTTACTGTCGTCGCGACGTTGTTACCGTCATTAATCTTCCGTAGGATTTCCGGGCGACGCTACTAACGATCTTCTTCCCCGGTAACGGTAACAGCTACAAGCCGCATAAAAGCTGGTAATCACCGTCGTTCCAATACGTCCGCATTAGCAGCCAGGACTTCTTGCATCAATGGCCGTGTGAGGGGAGTATATCTTTCTTCTTCACTGAATCGAAAACGAGCTAGGCTAAACGCTCGTTCCTATTTCTCTCGCGTGCCAAATGATGCGCGCAATTTATGTAAATATCTTGATACTTGAGCAAGCATCTTGCCGGCAGTATCTAACTCGGTTCCGTTTGCTTATCGCTAATTGCTCTACTTGGCAAGAAAGATAAAACATCGATAATTCTTCATTTGTTCCAATTTCTCGCGCTTCTCGTCGCTGCTCCGCAGCGGATCCAAAATCGAGGAGAGGTCCAAGATCTCCGCAGATGCAACTGCACGCCCGATTAGCTCGCTCGGGCGTGCTCGCCACGTCAGGAAGCAGTCTGAATTCGTTCTGTTGCCTGGAGCCAATCGATGTTCGGCGAACCGTTCTTGGCTCCAACGGTCAGCTTCGCGATGCGAGTCTTAGCCGGATTTGCGCTCCATTATCGGCGATGGCCGTGCATTATCTGATGGCAAATATCAGATGATTCGCCGTGCTCGACGAGACGGATGATTCCCCGCGGTTGCCGTAAATTTCTTCCAGCGGCTCCGCCGGCGCTCGCGTTTCCATCATACGCGAGTATCTCTTCCACAAGTGTCTGCTTTACCGGATGATTAATCGAAGCCACTATTTGCGCAGATGTGTACGCGCGAATAATCGAAAGCACCCGATAAACCCGATATCGCTTGCCGGTGTCGCGTTACGTTTCTAGTCTCTCATTGCAAAGTCCGTTACACCGCTGTCGTATTTTTGCAGCGAATACAATTTTAATGACGAAAGATAATCTTCAATGACCCATCGATTTTCTATCGATTGGCTGCGACGCTCGATGCTCTCGAAATACTTGACGTCCTTTAAATTACCAAGAATACGCACTTGAGGATCATTTGATGACACAAACCTCGAAGATATGTTGCGTTTGTGTATTTCGCAAACACAAAATCATGCTCGTGACGCGATTATCGAAATATATTTAAATCGAGGAAATCTATTTGAAACAGAATCCAAAGCAGCAACAGTGATGGATCGACTGGTCCCTTTTGAAACAGAATCAGAATCACGCTGGTACTCGTTTCAGCTCGAGCGATTTCTCACGACCTATTCCGACTACCCACGTATATAGCTAATGACTCCGTTCCTTCGTTCGACGCAATGCGAAGGACGACCGAAACACGCAGGCTATGTCCGATTAGAATGCGGTATGACGAATTGCGCGGAAGTCATCCTAATTGAGATTAAGAATTATCTAGATTCTGAAATAAATTCCGAAACTTTTGGGGTTTGAGATAAAACGTTCCGAGTAAAAAATTATTAGCTATATCAATGTGACCGCATAATCGAACTATTATACCCGATAATTTTAGATTCTGGTGTACCCTGAATAGCCTTGAATAACGTGAGCATTATATATTCTCTGGACATTGTCGAAGAGCGTTTCAGGAATGTTCTCGATGGTCGATAAATAATCAAAACCCATTTCATCATCGATCCAGATTATCCTAATAATACGGTTAAATTCAGTTTAACACACATTATAGGTTTGAGAAAATTATTGCACATAAACATAAAAATGTTGATACCGCAGTATTTCAGCGACGAATATATAAATTACACATATTATATAAAATCTAATAAAGAGTTTTTAAAAATAACTTTATAAAATTTAAAAAACTTTTCATCTCTATATACTTTGAATTAGAACAAAATAAAAGTCCTCAAATACAACTTTATAATAAAATAAAATTTTGTTTTGACGAGTATAACTTTATAATAAAACAAAATTTTTTAAAAATATAACTTTATAGATTAAAAAATCTTTTAATTGCATCTCTCTATATATAGACTCTTAACTTTAACAAAATTAGAAAGAAATTCTCTAGAGTACTCTCTTTATAATTAAAATACGGTGAGAGGAGGATGAAATTCCTCTTTTAATAAAAAGCGATAAACAATAGAGCAAATGAAGTAGCTTGTTGGCAAGCATCGCCGCTCTATAGACTCTAGCGTCAAAGCATTTGAAGGACTTGATTGGCTAGCGCAACACATCGATACGCTTTGGCAGCTGATTAACCATAAAATCACCCGATACTACATGGATGTACCGAGAATGTTGAACTATGTAGGGACTCTCCCGCGCTTTGAGTCATTCGATGATTCTGCAATTTCGTATCATGAGACGGATCTGCGAACACATAAAAGTGCGAGAGGAAACCTGAGCTTCAAACTATTCCTCGATTTCCAAACATCATCCTAACTTATTCACTACAGTCACCATGACGTAGCATCCGATCTGCTCACGTCACCCCTAATTTTTTCGAATGATCCTTTTTCCGCAAACCCCAAATACCACACTGACGAACGGTTCTCGTGTCTCTCCAGGGAATAAGAGAGGAAATGTAGCTATCTCGAACGTATACATGATATCTTGTAAGCTGGGAAAAGGCGCCGAAACAAAGCGTACACGAGGGGGTAGCCGAACGTAGACAAAAAAAGCGACAAGAAGATGATATACAGCTTCAGAAAAATGAGATGTCGCGAACACAATGCGTGTTTCTTATCCTTGAAATGTTTCTTTTTGCAAAAGAAATGGAAGTATGTGCGAGAAAGTATCAGTACTCAAGTCAAGAAAGATACAAATGGAAGGAGTTAATCTTGGACTGTACAATGACAACATCGTGGATAAAAGTTCGATCATCAAAACTCTTCTTTTTAAAGAAAAAGCAGATTCTATTGAGAAATGTATCTGCAATGAATAGGGAAATAGAGAAGGAGACAGAAACCGAAGCAACTATAACGGATCTCTCTGAAACGAACGTGAGTACTTGTTGTCACACACAAACCCGGGCACTACTACTGAGCGTCCTAAGACAATACTTGGTCGTGTATACTACTCACTGCTCGCGTTTCTTCTGTACACGACTTTACCGAGGACGCTACATTATTCCAATCTCGCGGATGCTGACCAGAGGTCTGCGGCTAGCTCCTCTTATACGCCTAATGCGGGAGGTCGTGACGGTTCTAGGCACCCCGTGCACCCTCGCGCGGCACGGGCGCGAGGGTTGATCGAGCTATTAGCGTGCCACGCGGGGTGGGCTACGTCACGCTGCTGGCTGCACCACGTTGCTGGCTGCCACTGCAATCGGCAGCACCCTCAGTGAGCACGCACGCACACACACACATACATACATACATAGAGATGCGGTGGCGCGCACCCTCGACGGAGGGATGTCGCGTGCGCGGGTGCTAGCGATCGCCCGAGTACTGGGGTAGCGTCGTGGAACGGACAGGGTTGGCGGCGGGCAGGTAGCCGATCTGGCAGGGATGCGTTCAGCCCTACCCCTTCCTGACGACGTCGTTACCACCACCAGCATCACCGACGTCGGCGCCGTCGTCATCGCCGACGGACGACTCTTCTCTCCTCCCTTCTCCCTGGCTGGAGTTGGACTCTAAGGGTGCCAACGAACCGAGATGTTTATCCTTTAAAGTCCTTACTATTTTACTCACACGCGCTTTTTATTCGACACGCAACCGCGCCACTTTCAGCGACTTCGAAATGTAGGTTTGTATGCTAATTAATTTGATAAAGAGATATATCGCACGCTCTATAAATTGCGCAGTCTCTTTTTCTCTCTCCGGATTAGAAATATTGAAAGCTGAACTAAAAAGGATGGTGGCTCTTAAAATATCCAAGAATCAATAGCTTTTACGGTATAAAAAGCTCTCGAGTACTGTAAAACCTTTCAAATATTGCATTTCAATAATACAAAGAGATTGTATGTATCATTAATAATATTAGTTTAATTTCGCATGAATTTTATAATTTAATTAAACTTTAATTTATAGTTTAATTATCGATGTATCGCGTACTCATTGTCCTGCTATTAGTAAGTGAGTCGATGTACTAAATTAAAATGATTGGCCTTTAATTACTCCCAAAATGGCAAATTGCACGTCGGCAAACCGAGAATTACCAACATTAATTTTAACGTACTATCGTGTAATTATCTATGTGAAAATGTCCGTTACACAGGTTTCGCAGAGGAAAAGCCGACTTTGCGGAGGCATCTGGGCCCTGTGTTAAACCGGGCTTATCGAGATATAAATCATTTTATTACTTGCTGCAACAGCGCAGTTACGGGTTACGTTATAAAGATAGATCGTGATACTCACTGTACCAGACGAAGATAAAATTTTACATTTTAACAACGTCGTAACGTATACATATTCTTAACATTAATAACCATAATTCAGAGTTGAGAAGTAACGCGTTACATGTAACGTCGTTGCCGTTACTTTTTTTCAGTAACCAATGAATACTAACATTACATTTTCTTATTTCTAACGTTAATGATAACGCAGCTATATTCTCATACAGCACACTGATCATTACGGAAAATTTTCAGAAATGTTTTGACCTTTCACATACGATTCTAAAAGGCTTTTGCAATATGTCATATAAAATGTTTTAACAGAAATGTTTCTGAAATCTATTATCATATGCAATAAATAGAAAAACATATTTAAATAGAACAAAAAATCATTATAATATTAAAATGGCTCCAAAATGTTTACTGAAAGTCATTTTTTTAATCATTCACGATTCAGTTTAACATTATTTTGATCTTATTATCACTTGTTCTACTTTAATTGTGAGAAACTTTTGTATATGAATGACTTGTTCTGCTTTAATTGCGAAAAACTTTTGTATATAAATAATGATATTGTGTGGAAACTGTAGGTGTGATTTTTAATAGTGATTACGTATATGTACTTATACATATAATATAATTAATTAATCAAAATAGTTGGCAGTATAATTACTATTTTTGAGAAATACCTGAAGTTTATTTCAATAAGTTTTGTAAACAGATCACAAAACTCTTGAAAAATTTTAAGTATGTCAGAAATTATATTTAAATATATGTTTAAAATTGATACTTAAACAATATTTAATTTATTATGTTGACATATAATAAATTTAAATATTATTCAAGTATCAATCAATATATATATTTAAATGTTGTTTTTATAGTAGTTACTACAAATAGATGAAACCTTTTTAGTATTTCAAAAAGATTGCAAATTCTTTCTGTAATCTTTCATCAATCTTTCAACAAGATTTCATGTGCAAGAATCGCGGACATTTTACTATTCCAGAGTTGTTTCAGAAATGTTGCAGACATATTTCGTAATTTTTATGAAATATTTCACCTTTTAGTTAAAATATTTCTGAAATATTTCTGAAAACTTTCGGTACTGTAATGATAACAAATATGACCGTTAATCGTTATTTTATATATCTACGATACATATATGTAGAACGTATGTACACAGTTGGAAAATTTGTGTTAAATTTAACAAACTTCACGTGTCCCAAACGATCCACTCAAATTTTTGTGTTATTATTATTTTAATACAAGACGTGTATGTTGAGAAGTAACACAGATATTACGTAAAAATTAATGCAAAAAATATGACATTGATACAATTTATAAGCAAATTATAGAAGCATATTTTTTCAACGAAATTAACATTTATAATATGTTATATTAATACATTTTATTCATTTATTTTATGTTTAAAATACATTCTTTTTATGTTAATTGTTTATTTATTAATAAATTGCGTTATTTTAACACTTAAAAAATGTGAGATATTAATTTAATACAAAATGTTCAAATGACATAATTATATTACGTCAAATTAATATTTGGATACGTTAAAAATTCAGGAATTTTAACATGGATTTATTTTAATATAAATAAAAAATGTTTTTTATTGTGTAATCGAGTTTAAAAAGAAAGTAATATTATGTTTCATTATATTTTGCGATTAATTATAATCATTGTAAATTTCATGTTGAAAATTAATTAGCGATCAGACACATAGATGATTCTAAAGAACTTTAAAGAAAAAGATCACCAAATTTCGGTGAAAAAGTAACATAAATTATAATAACCCGTAGTTTTTGAGAAACGATAACGGTAACAAATTTCTTTTTAAAATCAGTAATGAGTTACTTTTCAGAGAAATAAACGTTAACATAACGATCGAATTACCTTTATAAAGAAACTTTCCAACCCTGCATGCCAAGATTGCATAAATCAAATTACAAATTAAAACTAAAAAATGATGCCAAAGTAACGTTAGGAGTAACAATCGTGCAAGGAATCAGAAATCCTGCTCCACTGTTCTTCATTATTAGCTCCCCTTTCTTGAAGAACGAGGTCGAATTGTGGTAGTTTCTGCACGAACAGTAAAGCGCTTTCCTCGCTAGTTTGATTAGATTGGTCAGCGTCAAGGAAGGCCCTCAGGCTGACCTCTTCTTTGTTAAAACATCCTCGAGATAAATTTCTTTCGCAGGTTGATTGTAGCTATCTACTTATTCTTCCGCTTTGGAAGAGTGCCAATTGGACTTTCTTCTTCATATGCCGAATTTTGTTTGTCTTACATTTCGCAACAGCTTGCTTTCGTGCGACTGTGAGAATCGAAATCCAGAATCGATATCCAATAGCAGTAAGCAATTGAGCTTCATGTGACTCCCTTGGTGCAATGTTGCTTCTTCGGAAAATCTGGCGATCGAATTTATAACCTTTGACAGCCAAAGCGTCGAAATAAATTTCATCGATCGACCTGTAGCTTCTCGCAGTTCAATAAAGGCACCCCGTCGAAAAAGCACTTTCCACCAGAAGAAACCTTCATGTATCATCTTCTCTCCTATGTTCTGGATCGCCCACGTGAAATAAGACGATTAGCACGTACGCCATTATCTAGAAACGCGGCGAAGAATCGTGGTGGAATCAGGAACGTTCCTGAGACATTAGCGCAAGCTGCATACAAAAAGGAGAGCGTACGTGCATGGTTTGAAAAATTAAAGCTTTTTTTTTTAAATGAAATTGTTCTACCAAATTAATTTTATTGAATTTATTTAATAACTTTTGAATTTTTTACAGTAACAATGTATAACTTTCTATAAGTATCTCAATCTGTTTTCGTAAATTCTTCATCTTGTGCTTTCAAAAATTTTAACATATTATTTTTGATAAATCAGAATTGCAAGACAATGTAAGCCGACACAGTATAGTAATGTATAAAACTTGTATGGATTAGTATTAACAATAATAAATAATAAACGTTTCGACCACAATTAAGGTCATCTTCAATGTAGAATCGAAAGGTAGACGAAATTAAATATTGAGCATTACAATTTGGTACAATATGAAAATCCTATAATGGAGGCGCTTTGTAAAACCAGAGATACGTCACAAGTTTAAAGTTAGAAATAGTAGTCCAAGAATAAAATCACCAACCGTATTGTATTTAGCATGAAATACATAATTTGATAGTCAGATATTAAACCTGAAATATCTTTGCTGAAATATCTTTGCTTTGGTCTATAAAGAATATTATACAGGGTATTATGCAATAGAGTAGTTACATTTACCTAACTTTCGTCCATCTGCGTAATACAAATCTGATTTCTATTAGCAATCGTTGATGCTTGAAGAACGTATATATTCGCAAGTTTCGCAAGAATAACTTTATCTATTCCGCGTGATCGAATTGGCAGAAGGATAATTCCTTTTCGAGCAGATATAGATGGCAAACTCGGTTATTGGATTGACGTTAGTTAAATTGAAGGCCATTGTCAGAAATACACAGCAAGTTCAATGAAGTTAAATGATCGACTGTTAGTCATACATAAATACTTAAAAATGAGAATGATTTGTACATATAAATACTTAAAAGTGAGAGATTATTTTAAATGATTAAGATGGTACGAAAAATGTTCAAAACTAACGCCTACTATGTGTAATCTAAGTTATAATTATATATTACTTAGAGAAAAGGCCGTTAATTATCCGATGGGATTGGCCTCTTTTCATTCCCGGTGACGAGCTCAAGTTCTTCCGCAGTACCTTCCTACAATAATACATAAATTTAAATAACATATTTTAAATTCATATTTATTCAATATGTAATTTATAATGTATGATCTAATTTTACTTTATTTGTAATAAAAAAAACAATAATTATACATTTCGTCTGTATTTAACTTTAGTAATAAATTTTTCAATCTGCCTCTTCCAGCTTTTCGAGCTTTTTACTATAGATTATTATTAATTATAATTATGACATCAGATTCGATAATTCTATTTTTTTTTAGCTCTGATTTGTCAGACAATTCAACCTACGCGTAAGTTAAGAGTAGGGCAGAAATCAATTTCCGTCCTTCTTGTAGGGCGTGGTTTTGATGGGTTCTGAGAGCCATCTTATCGCGGGAAAAGTTTCAGTCACAAATCAGGTTTAGGCAAGACGGAATTTGATATAAGCCGCGATGATAAAGTACGCCGTTTATCCCGACTTCTATCATCGCGAATATAAAATTTTATATCTAAGGTGTGACGAAAGAGAGAGGCCTGCGAGAGAGCATATGAAATTGGGAGAGAAGTACCTTTTGAAATGCACGACGTGTGACATAATAATAACGTTGCTTCTCAGGAAAGGTTACTGATACAGGCCACGGAAATGTTGGATCCTCCCTGCCTTCACTCAATTTAAGAAATAACGAAGTCGCTATCACAAACGGTAGCGACAGTACCGGTAACTGCATCTAAAATATCGATAAAATGTTAAAAGTCAGCGAGATATTACGAATTAATCGAGTAGAAGGAAAGAGAGGCTTCAGTCACTTTTACAAATATCGATTCTATGGCGTACTGCAGGAGTGGAGTGTAAATAATCGCCATGATGGTGGCGGCGGCCGTTTGACCGTTCAGCACCAACAGATTTCCACCCAAAGCAGCCCCGGTCAAGAGACTGTTGTACCCCCACATCCCGCTGTAGGTTCTGTGTTTATCCGCTCCAAGTTCCAGGCCTAACGAAAAATTTATGACAACGATAATTTATCCCTTCACGCTTTTATCTAAAAACAAATGCTCTTGCTTTCAACCCCTTCCTCCCTTCGTGAAAGCATTCGCTCAGCGAATTTTAATCACTCTCTATACTTCATTGAACGTACATTAAAAATGTGCAAAGATCAACAATTTTCTCATTTTCCTCTTCTCCTCTTCTCATATAAAGAACGATTTCGCTAAAAAATTTAAAATCCTGAAAATAATTTTGTTGGAAACTAAAATGATGAGCAATATCGCAAAAAGTTTTGATATTCTAGCAATCAGTTTGAGTTTCTAACAAAATTATTTTGATAAAATCCAAAATTACTGTCCGCTAAAATTTGACCTTTTTTGCAATACGAATATATAATTTAATATACATGTATATTTTATGTACATTTTAATAAACTAAATATGAATAATCATTTCCGACGTACTCTTTTGCCTGTTGAATATGTTCATAAAAACGTGTATTACATATAGGAAAAGAGCTATTTTTTAAATTGATATATCTTGAAAAATCATATCGAAACGAATCAAAATGCATTTTAAAGCTAAAAGTTGATATTTTTGCAGGGCATTAATAAAATTTAAAGAAAAATTCGATACCGATGCTATATGAAATCTTCAAAATCGTCACTTTTGCCTTATTTTTTCAAAATTAACATACTAGCTAAATTTTATCAACGGATTTGTGTTCAGCAGGAAAAAATACATCGACAACGATTATTTACATTCGTATTGCAAAATCATATTCAGATTTGTATCCAGTCTAAAACTTTAGATCTTTCAACAAAATCGTTCTTCTTATCGTACATATACTTTCCTGCCACTTTTTGTGTATAAATATCGTAACAATTATTTAAATACCTGCGAATGTTCCGCAAAGAGCACCGAAATACGAAAATGCGGTTGTTACAGGCGAGTATATTAGCATTGCCAGGTACATGATAGCTCCAACGATCACATTATCGACTCCGAACAGCTGTGACGCGGAGACAACGCTGCCTCGTACAACCTGAAACACGATTTAACTTTGAGAACAAGCAAATAGATTGATATCACAATTTATATACCTTTTGCAACATTTCCCTCGAGCAACAGAAGATACGGATATATTTACTTCCATTTTACTTTTATACGTCTCACAAACACACAGTTATTCCGAGCAGCTACAAAAGAGATTCTGTTCCAACAAATGTCTCTCAATATTGTAACAATATTCAATAAATCTAAAGTTACAAGTATCGTCTATCTATAAGCAACTGTATCAACATATAGAGAATGCTGTGCCTTGACGTATGCACGTACAACACTATCCGTTACAAAATCACAGTGTATTGTGTCAATATATATGGCTTTCATTGTAGTGAAATGCAAGGCAATTAAACGATAAAAATTGTTTTCAAAAAGTTTGTTAAAATACGTCATGTAATAAGATTTGACTATAATGTATAAGCGTATTTACAATTGGAAAAGTAATCACGGGTTCTGACGTACGAAACTGTGTAACTAATGAAGCTTTGCAGTACTTTTCAAGACCCTCGAGATGCTAATATATATGCAAAGTCAAGAATATAAAGTTTCAAAAAGTAGAACATGAGTAAACTCTACCATTCCCCAGTCGATGTAAACGCTGGTCGCATTCTGCTCGTAGAATCCGGCGGCGTCCGTTGTCGTTGTCTCACTTGTTGCATTGTCCTGAAAACAATGAGAAAGTCTTGCACAATAACCCGCGTATGATAGAGAAATGCACGCGGCAGTCATTCGACGAGTGTAGAGAAGGTTCAAACTATTTTATGATGAAATATGTCTCACGGAGAAGTAATTTATGTTCCGCCATGCGCGCGTCCAGTTCGGCCGTAAATTTTTGTAATATGAGGAAGAAACTTTTCACCTTTTAGATGAGAAAGGAGGTACATGCACCTGCGATTTTTGCAAATTTCCTTATTTACCATTAAATTTTCCGTACATAAGCATCGCAAAGTTTAACGAGAGTACAAAGTTAATTTTTCTCATTATTGCGAGGATCCTGGTGGATAGCAGAAGTAATGGCACGATGTATGAGAAGTTAATATATTTACATGAGTGAAGAGAACCACCCAACTGAGCTATATTTTCAAATATTCCACTGTTGTAGAGCTGTTTATTAACGGGAAACAGGCCGCGAAAAAGAGAAACGTAAAGAGAACTTGCCCAATATTTAACTGAAATAAACAGCCGGCGACTAGTTAGGGCGAAATAAATCCGAGCCAAGGTAAGTTATCGTCGACGGAGTTGTTCGTGCTAGAGTTTGATCAATACGGAGAAAAGCCATGCTCCGACCCACGGAGGATAGCATTCTCCCTCGTGAAGGCACGTCAAATATGTATGGTCTGAATACTGAGAGCGCTTTTCCAAGCGAATTTTATTTCGCGCCGAAGCCTCCGCTCTATTCTCATCAAATTTACTTTCGTTGTTTAGGACCGACACTCTAAAATTGTGATTTTATCTCAATCATTTATTTGCTATTGTTTCAAATGAGAGTAGCATTCATGAAATAAAGTGCCTTCTGCATGTTTCATGAGTCTTATGTTTCCCCTCTTTCTTTCTTATTAAATTGTGAGTATATATATGTGTGTGTATTGTACATATATATATTTAACCCGGAGCTGACACCAAAATTTGTAACACAATTATTGACATTAGATCTCATTAAAGCTCATTTAATTTATGCTAATTAAAAGGCACTAATTAATATCAAGATCACTCGTATATAAAAAAGAATGAATACTAAGCATATTTTAATAAGAATAAAATTTGCAGATGTAACATAAAAAAATGGAATCATTTGATATTTTTGCCAAAAAAATTTATAATTAAATGAATCTAATAGATTCTCACCGTCAGCTTCAGAAGAATACGGAGATTATCATTAAACGATTTTTATTATATTAGCTTTAATTTCTTTAGATGAAAAGGCATGAGTCTTTACTGATAAATTACAAAATTATGACATTTCATATTTATTAGTTCTATCTAAAATTATTGCATTTTTTAAAATATTATATTTTTAATAAAATTTACTAAAACTTTTTAATAAAATTTACTTACCGCTAATTCTATATAATAATGCATGTATCTAACTAATAAACATATCAAGCATGTAAAATTGCTTTACCATTTCAAACATTGGTTCCACAGATTTAGCTACCACGTCCACGCCATTCTGCGTTGAGAGGGCGAAAATCAACGCAAATTCCACCAAGTTAAATGGCCACGCTATGCACGAGAATTTATCGCTTCTCAGGGACCGCGAGAGATAAACACTGGAAAACATTAACAGGAGCTGTTGAAATTTGCGAATGTTACTGAAGCCACAATGTGGATGACAAGTGAACTCCGGCTAACTCTGGTAATCCAGTTTGCCGCATAATCTACCGTCGCGAATTATTCCAGATATCTTGCTCGAAATCTCAAATAGAGACTGTTACGATGCGTTTCACGTTAGTTTCTATACGTTTAACTTGGTGTTGTCTAAACTCATAACGTTATCCGTAAATTCATAAAGTTCGTGCTTAAAGCTTATTATAATGCGTGCAACTATGCATCAATGTATACAAACTGCTATTCTCTCTGACAACATAACATAATCATCAATTTACATTAATTTGCGTATATTTTAGCTTAATTAAATTCAGTATCGCCATCAAGATGTTATTTATAAATAAATAATTTGTTATTTATATGCAGAATTATTTTACACGCATACCTATACCGGCGCTATGTGTTTATTCGAACATTACCCGGAAGGGTATTTATCATTTTCGCGATACATATATTTTGAGTTCATTTAATCGATAGAATTTACAATTAAAGTGTCGTATTTATGTTTATCCGTATTATTGTATAATATTTTAAATACTCCATAGAGAATATGAAATAATCAGATGTACCTGAGTATCGTCGCCAGGAGCACAAGTAAAAAGCTGAAGGAATCGAAACTTCCATAAATCTGCGGTATCAGAGCATACGATATCGCTCCAACTAGTAAAGGATTGAAGACGCTTACTCCGTTCTCTACAATATTGTCGGGTTCTCGTATGAGCTGCAAAAAAACGGAGGATCCTTAAATCGCGTTAAGATCGTAATGAGAATTCCACGCTGGAACTCTTCCTCGGGTCGCTGCTAGGCGAAAAGCGGTGCCGCATTGCAGTGATTTTTCCTCGTGTGCACGCAAACGGTCCATTAGGTCCGAAAGAGATGAAAAAGAGATAGCGAGCGTTCGTCACGATGCATCGTCGCATATGAATAGGGAAATAGGAACAAGCCGTCCGTCTCTCGGGCGCAATGCGGCAAAAAGCGTAGTTGCATTTTTTGGTAAGAACAAACCGTTTGACACTGCGGCTAATGATTAATAAAACATACCACGGACAGTAAGAGGCCAAGGCCGGCGGTGGCCGCAGACAACGCCAATGTACCTGGTGCTACCGCAGCCAAGGTAACTATTATCAGCAGCCCGCTGAGAGGATTATTCGCAAAAACGATCTGTAACGTTAATTAAAGCCAATTGACGTTAATTAAAGATATGTCTGGCTATTCCTGTGTGGCATTTCAGCGGTAAATGCATAAAAAGGTAATGATCTTACTACTAATACTGAATTCTTTTCATCGCGAAGAATCATTTTTGAAGAATCAACTTTCATAAGACGGCTTTCATATAACATTCTTTAATAATGAAGGAATTTTTTTGTAAAAATATGAGACATTATTTCTTTGTGTTCTTTTATTAATAAGGATTACAAAGAATTTTCTAGTATTCCTTTCTGTGTTTATCTCGCGTAATTATAATAATACCTCAAATGTTGTGATGAAGATACATAATTATCTCAAAAGAATACTTTTAAAAGTTATGAGAATTAGGTCATGCGTATATAAAAGTTTGTCTTCAATAATGTAAACGTTTCGACCATCAATTTAAGTCATTTTCAGTACATAAAATTCAAATAGAATAATAAAAGTTATTTGATTACATTATATAGTTATCTTTCTATTAGCTTTTTATTCAAAAATAGTGATGCATTCGAGCGAGACGAGACGAGAAAATACCGACACCGAGATTTAGTCTCGACAAAAACAAATGATTGATACGATTTTCTCGTCTCGATGGGCCGATATTCTCGCTTCTTGAGATTCTCGAATTTTATCGCGAGATATTCAAGAATATCGACTATCTCATTTTATTTACGACGGACGGTGCAAACGTCATATCACAATACACAATTATAACGTTTTATTATATTTTCATTCAAAAAAATAAAATATTTTAATTTTCATTAAGAGCTATATTAATTAGTCGCTTGATTTTTGTTACGTTCACATGCGTTAATTTTGTCATCCAGTTTGCTTTATTGTGTAATTGACTCACTTTCCACAAAAGAATATTTTTGACCATTAATGGACACACGTTTTAACTTTTTATCATACATTGTGACTTCTCCGGTTAATCGAAATTTCAACATTCAGTCTACCAACTGTTTGGGAACAATTTTTGTCTATCGACGTCCATTGAAGATCGCTAACTATATTCATAGCATGGTTTTTTCTATTCACTCGTTTACTGTATTTTACGACTACAAATTTTGTAAATCTGAGGATGGCTCGATCAAGAAGTCGAAACATGTAATTGTTAGACAATCGAGATATTATACCAAGATATTGTAAAGATTGATATCAAGAAATTATATTATATGTCTTTATTTTATTTTTAAGTTCTATTGATTATTGACTCTTATATGTCCTTTACTTAATTTTTATTTTTATCTATATTAATTAGTTTTCTTACACTGAAAAAAATATAGTTAATTTTAATAAATATTTAGTGCAGGATCTGATGACAGACAATAAATATTTAGTTGAAAATATATATATATACTGCCAACTAAATATTTATTAAATATAAAGATATATTTATTTGATATAAGAAATGTTAATTTGATTTAACAATCATTATTTTTACTAAACAAATATTTATTTACTGTAAGTAAATATTTAGTTGGCAGTATATTGAACTAAAAATATTTATTAAAATTGACTATATTTTTTTCTCAGTATAACTAATATTATAGAATAAATATTTTAAAATCAATTATTTTGTTTGATCTTAACCTCTTAATGTTTAAATTTAATTAACTTTGGTTACTGTTGATGCAGAAATGTATATTTTTTATTAAGCCGATGCGACGGAATCAACGACTGTCTCTGATCTGATTTTAACTCTTTCATAGGTAATATTTATTTAATGTTTATTTCTTATTCTGATATTTCTCCAATTTTTTTCGAGATGAGACGAGACGAAAAAAACAAATGACATATGATAATCTCGGAAATGTTATTTTTAATAATACGAGAAATTCCGAGACGATATTCCGAGATTTTCGTATCGAAATGCATCAATATTCAAAAATAGCCACAAGTTACGCGAATTGTAACATTATAAAAAATAATATATATGCAATATGTTCAGATTTTATCACTCACTTGTCCAAATCCACGTAGAAAAGCATCAAGTAATTGCACCGCGTGCCAAATTCGCCGTCTTTTGTGTGCAAAGAATTCCTTCAAAATCGCAAAGTCGCCTACGCACGCTACCCATGTTTTTTCCTGTTGATTTATTTTATTTCTTTCATACACTTTTTATGCACATGACAACTTTCCACACACAATAAAAAAAAATTAAATTCTTTTATTAATAAGAGAAAAATTTTGTTTAATAAACAATATATGTATGTCACATTTTTTTATTAAGTATTTTAAACCGACCATTAAAATTTGCAACTAAAAAAATACGATTTGTAAGAAACAACATGCAATTTAAATGTTTTTAACTAAAGGATAAGTTTTTAACTAAAAAAGAATATTTTATATTCAAAATAAAAATAAATCATGAAATGTGAAACTTATTTTTGCGATGAAAATAATGATATTTTACGGATACTTCTCGTATGACTGAAATAACATCATTAAGCACAAACAGAAGTTATCAGGAGAGATATGATATAATCTAGAACACTATCATGGACTTATGTCAACCATTTCACACGGAAATTCACACCTTACTTAAATATAATATTAAACTTCAAATATATAATACTCACTTGTTGCAATTCTGTTATCGGTACCTCTTGCGCAGACATCCCGTAACATTAAATGGCGAAGTGACGTTCCTAATTACTGCACAGAACACTTCTACATAAACAGTTAAGACATTTGTTACATACTTTATTACTTTGTGTACATTTAAGCAGCGATAAAGCACGTGCTATATATCCTCATCGCATTAAAACTGTATATACTGACGAATGTGTAGAAGTAACACAGTCTGCAAATCACGTTAAGCTCTACAAATAATTAAATTTCAATACAAATTGCTACAAATATGATAAAAGATTGTTAAGATAATTTACAAATTTTCATTACTAATTTTGTAAACGTCTTTATAATAAAAATGTAAAATGTACACATATTTATAAATTTTACATTTAAAATAGACAAAGTGTTTATAAACATCTCCTTTGATATCGTGTGGGTGCACTTAAAATAATCCGAATCTGTTGAAGTTACTGAAGCTGCTGTTGATTTCAACGTTCAATCTAGAACAGATTCATTTTCAAGCTTTGAAATGTGTGTTAATTAGCGCATCATAGCAAATCGTCATACGTTAATTATTATGACTTATAACCATGTTAATTAATGTATTCTTGAAACAGATACAAGACGAGATTACTCTGTATATTTTATGGTATCTGATTTATAAATAAGTATGTATTTAAATAACATTTATTATTTTAATTTTGATACCTTGAAAATATACCTTGAAAATATAGATCTATTATTGTTAAAAAAAGGTATCGTTTATATCTCGGCATGTCATAATCAGATTGATTTATTTCAGGTGTCAGCAATGTTAAATATGGGACATAGCAAACAAGTTTTTTATACCCCCCAGGTTAAAATATTTAAGTAGATGACAAGGAATAAATGAATGCTTCATCGATGCTATAAAAATGTTTTTATTATCGTTACAGTAGTTGAAAATATTTAATAATTCCGTAAAGTTTATAACACTTACGAATTCAGGTAAAAAAATATAATATTAATACATTACATACATACTGTATAAGATAAAATAATATTTTTAAAACGTATGCTTTTCTGTATAAAATAATTAATCGTTTTTTTTTATCTTAAGGCACATCAATTCTTAAAATTACATATCCATGACATAATTGGGATGAACAACAAGTAAAGGATTCTCATCTTCTTCATCTCTACTTCTTAAGCTGGTCGTTGTTAAAGGTATTATAATTTGATCCTAAAAATAAAATTGTGCAATAAATTATTATAAAGTATAAATATATCAGCTATATAAAATATATGAAAATATTGGTACATACATGGTATGTTAGTCTATCAATAATCTTTTCAATAAAGTTTTTCTGATCTAGTAACTCTTTTTCTGACTCTAGTTGATCTGGTATTTGATCAAGATACCAAGCAATTAATTCAGATTTCCGTATGCCACCTCTAGTGTCATCTATTAAAAAACATTAATTTAACAGATGGATATATAATCAAAAATGTGGTAATAGTAATTCTCTTATTTCGATATAATAAAAGTACCTTCGCTCTCTTCCACGCTTCTCATATGAAGAACCAGCATATTCGACAAATTTTTATACTCCTCAAAGGTCATAGTTAATTTTTTCTTTGGCGGTTCGTGCGACGTTCCGTTAGACGCTAATCAATTAAAAGTAAATATTAACTTAAATATATGTAATAAGTATATTACCTGCGTTATGTACAGTAAAAGGACTATGCAGACGTACGTGTTGAAGGTGGTGCATTATCATCTCCTGCGTCGCCTCCTGCGCTGCCTCCTGCGTTAAATGCTGCCATGAGCGGTGGTGGCTCATCATCAATATCCATACCTAAGTTTCCATGGTTCATGCCTTCTTCGAGATCTATATCAGGCTGTTCTACCGTAATTATACTTTTCTGTAACAATCGTTTCGCTTCTTTCACATGCTTTATTGTTACTTCGTCCATACATTCTATTTTCGCCAATGCTTCGGACAATCTAACCATGCTCTCTAACTGCCTCACGGTGACCCTCCATTTGCCGCTTCCACTACCTGTTCTTTGTCTGAGAACAGTGTAATTTTCGACTAAAAGCTCAGCAGCTTCCTATAAAAATGGAACAAAATTATCTTAATGTAACTTTAATATCGCCAAATAATTTATCCAATGTATCTTACCTGACTTAAAATGGGTTTAAACTGTTTAGCAAAATTGATATATCTGATAATCTCATCTTGTTGGTATACCACTTGAAGATCATTCAAGTTATCACAATGTAAATCTATAATTCTTTTAGCAATTGCGTTATCGACAATTTCGTTACATTCATCCAGCACCACAAAGAATAAATCGAATCTCGACATAATAGGTGCGGTTAATTGTACATTCTGCTGCAATGATTTTCTCCTGTCATATCGTCCACCGATGGGGTTTGCTGCTGCTAGTATAGAAGTTCGAGCATTTAAAGTTGCTCTTACACCAGCCTAGAAACGTGGAATCTAATAAGTCAAAGTTCCTTGTACATTGTGTAAACTTTAAATACCTTAGTTATTGAAATTGTCTGCTGTTCCATAGCTTCGTGAATCGCAACTTGATCCTTTGGATCCATTTTATCGAATTCATCGATACAGCAGATACCATGATCAGCGAGCATCAATGCCCCAGCTTCTATGACAAAGTCCGAAGATTCTTCATCTCGTACAACTGCAGCCGTCAAACCAGCTGCGGTCGATGCCTTTCCAGACGTGTAAACTGCTCTGGGCGAAAGATCGGATACACATTTGAGGAATTGAGATTTGGCGGTACTGGGATCACCGACAATGCAAACATTGATATCTCCTCTCAGCGACGTGCCTTCCTCTGTAGTTTTTGCTACACCGCCAAAAAACATCAGTGTAATTCCCTTCTTAATTTCGTCGTTGCCATGTATAGCGGGAAAGAGGCTAGAAACTATGTTTTTGTATAAATTTCTATCGCGACTCATTTCGTAGATGCGATTCCACTCTGCTTCTGTCATCCGTTTCTTCATCGCTTCTTGCGAAATTTCTTCCATTGCATCTGTACCTCCAAACTGGAATATAAGGCCAATCAAATATATATTATTTTTCTTAAAACATAGACATATATTTTATTTCATGTGCTTGATTTTGTTTACCCTTGCACTCGTATTAGTAACGCTGCAGGCAAGAAATGCCATTTTATATGTCAGTTCCCTAACACCAAGCGCCTTAAGACCAGTTACACCTTCCCTCTGCTCATTATTCCTGGTTCTTGGTCCCATTTCAGCCTTAGCACTTGGCAAAGCTAATGCTCCCACGTCTGGTACCACTATAAGAGTTCCAGTGAAATCATATCTGTAAAAATATGAATGATTTTATTAGTTTTCAATTTTAATTTTGCTTACATTAAAACGTTTGTATTTTTAAACCTACCTGTCACCAGCTTGCACTGTCTCAACTATCTCAGATCTCAGAATAATTTCAAGAGAGCGAGGTATAGAACCTCGAGGAAGTTCAGCTTGCGTTTCTTGGATTCTCACTTTTTGAAAGTCGACAAATATTGAATTATCTACATCTAACAGGAAACGGCGTCTGTTGCTACAAACTGGATTAGAACAGATTGTTGGATTTGTAAACTGTAAACAATGAAAATTGAAAACTAAAACAAAAATGTTCAGATGTGTTTTATACATATAATATAAATATACTTAAACCTTTATATACATATTTATTTATTTTTTATACATACCTTAAATTGCTGCTCTACATTTTTAATATACGCATTACAGTCCATACAAATAAATGTACCAAGGACTAATTCTGGATGAACAGGATGGGTTCGTACCACCTGTCCGGATATACGAGTCAAAGTACCCAACAGCGATGTGTTTAATTCTCTTAATTTATGCCTAATAGGTACATCAGTAAAACTGACATAACATTCCTTATCTTTTGGTAAATTTCCCACATCTTTAACAAAGTTGCTGACAGCTTGACATAAATATGGATATACCCTGTGTTGTATAAAGAAAATTTTTATTTCTATTTCTCATAAATAAAAAAAGATAGTAATCACTGATAAACCTGTAATATTCCTCAATTATAGTTGTAGCAAGCATTTGATTAAATGCTTCTGTATCATCGAAAGACACCTCTAGTGTACATCGTTCTGGACTGATAAGTTCTTTAGCTGGCTCCAAGTATTTAACAACCTCAAATTCCTTAAATCTGTGATAGAAAAACGATCAATAAAGGGAATTAATTACTAATTTTCAACTTTAATCCGAGCAAGTCAAATTAAGTTGAAAATGTATCTTAAAATTTATATCATTTATAATGTCAAAGATATTCAACCTATATGAGAAATTACCTCTCCAGAAAATCTTGAAACAATTTTTGACACTTGACGCCAACCTCATCTCGCACACGTGCCAAAATAGCTTGTTGGGGAACAGCATCCATTTTATCAATGAATTACAACAAAACACGTTATATATATATCCAGAAAAGTACAATAAACTGAAGTGAATAATGAGTAAAATGAAGCTGATATTATAAACAAGTGTGATGGAAATTTGGCGGGAAGACAAGTTTTAAGTACGTTCTCAGGAATCTGGCGTTTCTATTAAGGCGAATATCTATGTTATTAGGTCAGTTCTTTTTAGCTGAAGTTCTTGCACGGTTGATTTTTCTTCCTTTTCTCTCCACGTTGGAGAATAAAAGAGAAAAAAGATGAGCCATGCAAGTTCAGCTAAAAGGAATAGACCTATTATTGCATTGGGTGTATTCAGGGTATCAATCATGAAACTTTATCCCTAGGATGGAAAGTGAAAAGTGAAAATTTTAACCATTGAAGTTAATAGAGAAATTTTTCACTTTTCACTTTTCATCCTAGGAAAAAAGTTTCATGATAATATTATTTAAATAATATTATTTAACAGATAATTAATTGCGGAAGCATTTTATACACTAACATAAGTGCAATGGAAAAAAGAAAAAATGTTATATGAGGTTTCGATACAAATGCTTTAAAAGCAGGACTCGGTAAAATAACTGATACGACTTATTTAAAATAAAAAATATAAAATAAGTTCCAGAAACTTATTTAAAAAATTAAATAAGAAATAAGTCACAAGAAATTATTTAAAATATAAAATAAGAAATACACTAAAATAAAAAAAAAGTTAAAAACATTTTTTACTTTTTTTCGATTTTATAGTATAATATCTACTGCACCACATCAAGATTTTGTGTTTACTTTAATCCTATAAAAGGATTTTTTATTCCATTTAGTCAATTCGGAGATTTTGATCAAACTGCAATGTCGATAATTGGGTCCCTGCAGCATCCCCTTAATTTAAATAAGTAATTGATATAAACTATATTGATATAACTACGTATCATATTTCTGACACTGTTGATAAAAATGGATTTGGTATGCTACTTTCACAAATTGTAATTAAAGATATATATAAATAAAAAATTAGCAACTTTTCATGTGGTGACACAAGGTAACACAAACATTATTGTTTCTCTAGTTCTATATTTACATATTATGTCGATAATTTGTATCACCAAATGGAAAGTACCCATAGAATGATATAGCTATTCTCTTTAAAACATGTACCAACAGTCGATAAAAGAGACTACATGTTGCATGAAAGTAACTCAAATTTCCTGAATTCATTCATTCAGATGTACCCATAGAATGATATAGCTATTCTCTTTAAAACATGTACCAACAGTCGATAAAAGAGACTATATGTTGCATGAAAGTAACTCAAATTTCCTGAATTCATTCATTCAGAATATTTACTTATACAGTATACATATATAGAAATATCACAAGGAAATATTAACTGTGGGCGGTATTCGTAGTCCGTTCTTATTTCAAGACTGTCTTAAGTGATGTCTCAAGATGCCCTCTGATGTATTCTTAAGACTGTGCTTACGAATCTTGAATATAAGATCTGAATACCGACCTGTGTCCACTCTCAGATTTCTCTCTACCGTAACGTTGCGTACTCTAGAAGAAGAATACGTACTAAAATGAAGTTATTATCGCACAGGTCACCATTTTATCGGTCCTGTGTTTGTCGTTTAAACGAGACAGAAATTAATAATTAATATTTTTATCATTATTTTTAATTAATTTATCGCGCAATTATTGCAAAATGATATGGTTAGACTCATGCAATTTTTCTTATAATGCATGTTTTGTTCTATCGACTTTTTTTTCTTAAAACTTACATTTATAATAATTATCAATGCTTCGATATGTCTTAATTTATTTTTCTTTTTCCATAAAAGGCGTTTTCTTTAAAGCGATAAAAGATATATTTTCGTTATCCGAAACTGCATCTGTAATCAGCATAACAAAAGTGTACTGTTCCGACAATATAAAAAGAAACGACAAAAGAAATTTAAATGAAGCAGAAGTTATTCGTCATACAGAATTCGTCCCGCAATCGTCTTCTCGGAGACAAAAGGAAAGTTTCTAATAACGCTTGACAATTTGCGTAAATGATGTACCGGTCTTGACATAGGAGAAAGGGGGGAAAATGTAGAAATCTGCGTGTATAGAACAGAGACAGGGAGTAACATAGCTTTACGCATTTCCTGGCCAGAACAAGACTTGGCTCTTAAGCAGACGCGACGGCACGCTGTATAAATGGCACGCAAAGTGCGTGCTGCCGTTTTAGTCCTTTTTACGGAATAGAAGGAGGATGGTCGTTGCCAAGAAACTCAGCATAGTCTGTCTGGTAACGAGAGTTCCAAAACATCTAAGTTATTGTGTTTCGCGATACGTTCGAACGAGACTGCGTGTGAGGACGATATATAGAAAACACGGAATAAAAATATTGTATATTGATTTAAACAGAACAACTCTGTGCGCCGTAAAATGGATTGAAAATATGTGAAGTTATATGAACAACAAATAAAAATCGTACGATTTATAATGAAAATATACATCTTCTATGTGACAATTATATGAATCCCTTACAGAAATTTAATACAATACTGAAAGATCGTCATGTTCATTACTTATTTTAAACAATGCATTGAAGAAACAATTTTGCTGACATATCTAAAAGTTTGGGTAGATACAAATCTGAGAATAATTTTGTTGAATCATTAAAATAATTGTAGAAAAATTCATGGTGAGCAATGCTGTAAAATATTTTGTCCTAATAACCAGACTAAACGTTCTATACAATTGTTTTATTTATGATAATCCAAGAAAATTTTAGATTTGTGTCTAGCTAAATTTTTAAATACTTCAGCAAAATTGTCCTTTCCGTATGCTTTTAATACTCAAAATAATTAATCACTACTTTCAGTAACAAAATTACATTGGCCAATATTAAATTGGATTTCTATAAGAAATATTTTATGTTAGAGTTATACGAAAACGATAATTATGTAAATTTTTATTATAAGTGTGTGATTTAATTTGCACTTGTGTTAGTATAATTTTACATACATTTTTTTATTATGCACGATTTATATAATGCTAATCAAGATTTGAAATTGACACATACCTACGTTTATTATTTAACATGTTAACGGCATGATTTTTCTTATCGCAAAATAAGAATCGCAAAGTAAAAAGTTGAATAGTCTAAATCAGCTATCGGTACCGTGAACTTGGCTGTTGGCTCGTATTTTCGCTCAGGATGTTTAGGTGCATCGACCCTGGTCCTAAAATGAGTCTGGCGTTGTGCCGCCGTATAACAGAACGGCATGATAGGAATGTGTTTTCAGAAGACAGATGCGAATACGGCTAATAAGTATATCCTTACCTGAATATAGGCGATGCGTATCTGCTTGACGAGTGCTATAATGGTGACCAAGACATCTTTGGATCCGACGAATATATCGCGTCAGCGGCATAGTTATCTGCCACCTGGCAGTTCTTCATTTCCAAAACATCCAAATCATCAATACGATGATCATCACATTATCAACAGCAATCTGGAGAAACTAGTATCCTTCAGAAATCTACAGGCAGAGCGTTCAACGGGACTTCAATCAGCGTCGACTTTAAGTAATCACAAGCAGAAGTCGCAAACTGGTCCTCAGAGGTATTAAAGTTGTTACTTCTCTTTTTTGTAATTACGAAAGTATGTGAAAGAAGAAAAAGAAGTTATGAATATACGTAAGATGGTATTTAGATAATTTTGATATTTTAATATTATTTATTAGGATGTTTTAATTAAAATAATTAATTTTTTTAGTACAATATTGAAATTTATAAATTTTACTTAAAGATTTTCTTTTTAAGAAACTCATTGCTGAAAACTGAAATTAATCTTTTTAACTTATGTAAAGTGTACATGTAAATATTTATATATATTTACATATTTGTACATATTTACATACATATAAAAACCTCTACCATTTTAGCGTCGATTTTTTCTGAGCCAAAGTTGAAGATTATTTATTTCAATTTCTAATTTTCAGCAATGGAGAAGAAAATCTAAAATAAATTTCAATATCGTGCTAAAAAAATATAATTAAAAATTATTTTGATTTAAAAACACTCTTAGACAAGATTTTTAAATATACAATGAATTATATTTTCCACTTCGTGCACATATTATACTATATCTCCTTTTTCTATACTCGGAGGTTTCCTACAGAAATTCATCAGGACGCTTGGCTTTCGACGAAAGTGCCGAACGCATCTCCGTCGCCTCCGTCGCCACTATCGACGACGACGACCGCGACGACAACGTCAACGTTATCGGGACCTCAAGATATCCAAGAATATCATCGTCACGTACCTCGATTCGCGGATCAGGATGTCAAGGTATTTGACGGATATCTGACAGATGAATTGGATGACGATAAACTGCCGTATCGTGGAAAAGTTGAGACATATTATCGTCGAGGACCACAAGACATAACGGCAGTCATCAAGGCCCTCGATCGCTTCCTAAGCCGTACTCTGAACGACGATGGTTATAATAGCAAGGTACATCCACCGCCCAATCCCGTTTTAGCCCTCGTATTGTCCCGATACGGGCGTTACGTGCCTGGACCGCGAAATCCTCGCGTATACGCGTATTTGGCGGCAAACAACATCCACAATCATCAGCCCTTTGGCAAGTACAAATACGAGTACGATGAGGAGCCGATTTACACGAGAAGATAGCAAATACTCTAAATATATATGTATATCATTAATTTGTGCTTGAAAGTATGATGATGTTACTAAATATGTAATAATAAAATGATAACTAGTTCAATTAGTTAGCTTCAATTAGAAAAATTTATTCTCACAGAACAATTATCGAAATGTACGATAAATAACAATAGATAGATTATAACAATAGAATGTCTATATAAAAAAATTAATAAAATGATCGACATATTTCTCACACTTGTCGTCACGCTATGAGATTCTAGAATACGCTTTATAAGAATTTCTCATAATTCGTATATGATAAAATATTAGATGATATCTAGACTGCTATTGCCTGTAGGCTATCGCACGTAATTCATAACATTCCTGACTTCCGACTTTATATCGAGCCATATAAATCCATATAAATATAGCGCTATCTAATGCAATTCTTTCGCGGAGGAAAAAAAGATATGACATACATCTTTAAAGAGAAAGAATTTTAATTTCGAACTGTCGTCTTGAGTTGCGAAAATCGAAAAATGGAGATAAATACATTTGAGAAAAAAAAATAAAAATTAAGGATATTTTGACTGTAGAATATCACCTAACAGTATCAAAAAAGCCAATATCAGCCAATAAAAACCAATCAGTAAACAAAATTTATCGTAAATATGCCTTGAAACTAACAGCAAAAAAACAACGAATTATTTGACTTTTAATGATTTATGCAGCGCAATTACCATATTTTGCTGCAGTTTTAGATAAATAACTTTTAAACGAGTAAAAATCGCGTTTCATGATACACATTTTTCACGTATCGTGTAATCAATTACAGGCGTTATATAGACATAACGGAAACGCGTAATGCTTCTGACCAATCAGACGCGATACGTATATCGCATTATGCAAAAAATGTATGTTATAAGACGGTACTTTAACTGAATTTAAATGAACTTTCACACAAATATTTATTAAAATCTTATTATACAATATATTTAATTTAATTTGTAAATTATTTCCTTATCTTTGTAAATGAATACTATAATTTGATTTTACATGAGAATCAACGCAAACAAAAAAATTGAATAACTTTAAACCAATAAGCGAATTGTACTTAAATTTGACACAGATTCTTAGTCATAATAATAGAACAATCTGTGAAATTTTTTTTTATTTATTAATGCTTTGAGTTTAATGTTGTGATATAAATTTTTCATACAATGGTTCTGAATACTCGCATCTTCTAGGCGTGGATCGGACGTTCGTTTTTCTCTTCGGTGTGTGTGTGTGCTCGAACATATAAAAATATTCCCCGCACCGCCCTTATTCCCCGTGCCGCCCACAATGTAATTTGTCTCATAGCCATTTACAAAGACATAACGACGCCCATCAAGGCCCTCGGCCGCTTCCTGCGCGGGACCCTGAACAATCGTAGCAGTTCTCTCTGTAGCGCAAACTGCGTCCCGTCGGTCAATCTTGCATTAAACGATTAAACGTTTGCTAACCGCGCTTAAACACGAATGGTACGTGTGCGTACATTACGTTTTATTTGCTCATGATCGACGAAATCGATATCTTTGGCAAGTTTGTGATCAAATTTAAACATTTGTGGAAGCGATTCTGCGTTAAGCATTACAATTGTCTTTGTCGTACGGCAGCTGTGCCGTAATTAACAGAATGAATCTTTAGAAAGCGCTATTAAAGGAATCCTTAACTCACTGTCGCGATCTGACGGCTAGACGGTTAATCGATATCACACAAAATTTATCCTTGAACGTATTCACAATCGGATTTTACGGCGAGTTAATTGGAGTAGTTGGGAATCCGCTCGAGAAACTCCGATTAAGCAGTAAACTACTCTCGTTACACATTTCTGTCTTATCACCGGTCTGAAAATAGGTATTCCTCTGTTCAATGTCATTTATCTAAACTACGATTGTCCTCTCGGCGAGATAGACTCGCAATTATAAAACAATTATCGATTATTTTAGATTCGGATAATCGTTAAGTACACATTGTCGGGAACGAGATGATTAGTTGGAAAAGCAACTTTCACCGAAATAACGTGGAAGCATAATTTACAGGCATATGAAGATAAATAGATGATCCCGCGCAGATCTCAACCCGCACATCAAATTTCACCCTTGACGCGGGCGTAACTGTGCAAATCCCCCCCCCCCCATTGTATATAAATATTCAAATATACATTACGCCTGGATACGTTCTATCCATTTCCACAAGATTATTCTATGAATAAATTTTGAATTAGACCGTGAATGACATATATGTATACGGACATATCGTTATCCGGATGTACGCAAGCCTCCATTTACATTGGCGAGCTTTAATCAATAAATGTGAATATATATATTGCGTGTTATTCAGAGTGGATACTCTAAAAGATTTTAAGAAGCGATTTCTTAAACAAATTCAAAACAGAAACTTCATATGGTAATATATGCACGAAATGGCTGGAGTTTCAAAGATACAGAGTGTCAAAAAGTTGAAGGAAAAACTTTATTTTTTCGGGAAAAATATCAAAAACAACTTGAATTATTTTAACTTTGTATATGTTAAAAATTTCATCAAAATAGCTCGAATGGTTTTTGAAATTTTGCAACGTATGCATTTAGTAAATATTAAATTAAATCAAATTTATTATATATAATAGGGTAACTCCGGTATATACGCCGCACCCCTATCAAAAACTTAATTTATTAAGTATTATTTACTATGTTTAAAATAAACGAACTATATGAGTAAAAACTTTGTACTGTCTACACTACTATGAAAAAAATATTATTATAGAAATCCGAAATATTTAGTTTTCCTATTAAAAAATAAACTTTTTGAAATCTTGCATTTTTGCTATATATATAGATAATGAGTGGGATATATGGCAAAAATGCAAGGGTTTCAACAAACTAAACAAAGAATACAAGAAGTACTTATATGTTTTGTTATACAACATGCTTTACTATTCCTCTACACTCATGTATCATGAAATAACCACTAAGTCTTCTGCAGTAATCATTTTATGTAGATTATAATTTATGATGGCGCTACTTAACACAGTGACAAATCGATTCAACTCACAATAATTTCATTAATATTAACGGTAAGAAACTGAAATCATAACACAATACTAATCTAACATAAAGGCATGTAACAGAGTAGTTGCGAGAAAATTACCCCCATTCCTTCTATTATTTCTAACTTCCGCGGCGTAAGAGGCTCCGCATAATAAAAAAAACAGGAAACAGAAAACAGAGAATAAGAATTTCAACCTATCAGAAATCATGTATTGCGGAATACGCAGTGTATATTCCACAATACATAATTTCTGATAGGTTGAAATTCTTATTCTCTGTTCTCTGTTCCCTGTTCCTTTTATTGTGCGGAGCCCCTAAATCCCAACGCGGTGTATATACCGGAGTTATCCTATATTTTCTTGAGTTAAATCGTTTAATTCCATTGTTTCAGTTAAATTATCTTGAGAGTAGGAATGCCTTATAAAAATGATTAAAAATAACGCAAATTAGGTGTGTAATTTGACATTATTATATACATATTTAATATTTACATATGTGTGTGTATATATATATATATGTATACGCGTTCACAGTCGCCGTATACATATGTTTCATTTGCATTGCTGATAGGGGTAATAAATTTGGCGGGGATACGCGAAAATCGATCAGCTATAACGCGTTCGCTGTAAACGAACGTGTAACGAAATTACAAAATGCGTTTCGAAGGAACATGATCCATGGCGGGATGACGAAGGGAGGTATCGCGAATTTGGCGACCAGGTTCTCGCAGGTTGTTCAATCTTACCGTCCGAAGTGAAGTTTGCCACGAGATCATAAAACAGACGATCATACTCTTAAGTGACGCTTGATTGCTTCTCGTCCACTAGGAAAGCATATTGTAGGAAAATCGTATTTTCCGTGTTGCTTCGCCATTCGTTTCTTCGAGATTTACGGTAGCGAAATCGATGAGTCTTAATAACTTTGGCCGGATATCGATACATACACTCGAGATTAGTGGTGCACAGACTTTCCTCTGTGATGTCTTTCTATTCTGGTCGAGAGTAGCTTGCATCCGTATTGGATTATCCGTCTGTTATCGATTCGATACCTGCCACGGAAGACTAGAGAAGGTCGTCGAACCTTAAGAAAAGTATATTGGTAAGAACAGACGTCGCGTAAAAAAATTCTGTTACACAAATCTGTATTTTCATGCAAACAACTCGTGATAGCGAGAAACGACAGCCTTGTGCTGAGTGGCCTCTGCCGCAGCTTCTGCCCTTGCATTATTTAAATCATATATAGCGACGATGAATATTTTATGCCGAAAGTCAGCAACAATAGCTTCGGTGTACGCGCGGAATCGCAAACCGGAGGAGGGCGGCTTCTTCGTCGTCACGTTCGTCGCGTTGAATTTCGCGCATCTCTTTTCTTTTAATAGTCAGAACGATATCTGAGAGCAGAATGAATAAAGCGGCTCATTCATCATTCCGAACGGGAGACGCGCAAATTTCCTCACGTTTCTTTTCCTTTCCTGTAATTCCCGTGCTCTCCTTTGGGCGCTCTTTGCGTTAGTGGGGGGGGAGGAGGTTCAAATCAAACCGTGATGAAAAAAGGCGACGGTAAAAAGCAGCGAGAATAAAATATGAGAAATACGTTTCCTCGAGGCGATACGATTCATTTCACCGATTCTGCCTTGCTTTCGCGCGACTGCGAGAAAGAAAGCGAAACGAGTTGCGAGAAAAGAGAGAGAGAGGCTCGAGAAGGCATATGGCATTAACCCGTCATGTTAAATTTTCTTTTTGTTCTCTGAAACTTTCTCTTCGCAGCCCAGATCTGTCTAATTCCCTCAGTTACATTAAATCACAGCCAATACACGATTAATTTAAAGTCATAATTTCCATTATTACAATCTTGTATGGATATTTCTCAAATTAGATGTTACGTTATTAGATATTAAAAGGCAACGATAACCTGGGTAATCCTTTCACTTAAATAACATTTTGTTATTTTTAACTTTCATGTTTAAAATGTAAATCAGTCCATTTGTGTGATTAGTTTTAAAATAAACAACATCTTTCGTATTCAGTAAATGACAAATGACTAAATTTGAATTAAATTTAGTACATTTTCTTGAATGAAATTGTTTAACTTCATTGTTTTAAACGACACATGCATTGAAAGAAAAAGTTGCTGTTTCAAAAAATATTATTTATATAATTTAGTTGATTCAACTAAATCCAGTGATGACGGGCTGTCGAACAAATATTTATTAATTTAAACAAGTGTTTGTTAATTCAAACAAATAATATGTTGACATGACTCGGGTATATTTAACTTATAAATATATAAATAGCCAAACTAAATAATCGCTACAAACTAAATGCATTTAGTCAAGTTAACAACTGTTTTTTCCCAGTGTAGAAATAATTAAAAATAACGCGAATTATTAATTCACATTATGAATTTAACGTAAATGTTATTCAATTATACATTACCCGGAAAAATCATGATAAAATAAATTTTGTAGCTATATAAGCATAACATACATTTTTTATGTCGTATAAAGCAACGTTTTACCAGCAAATCTCG
Organism: Trachymyrmex cornetzi; assembly: GCF_001594075.2. NCBI lineage: Eukaryota > Metazoa > Arthropoda > Insecta > Hymenoptera > Formicidae > Trachymyrmex > Trachymyrmex cornetzi. The sequence goes on along the minus strand of NW_017300191.1, from coordinate 599,527 downwards.
GTCTCTCCTTATCACTGCAAGCAACGATACTTCAACGGTGAACTTTTGAGCCCGGTCTGCATTCCGGGTATCACTACCGTGTTGGCATCTTATCAAATTCTCATATGAAGCTCTGGGGGGAATGGCGAGGAATGACGGAGCACAAAGCGCCGAACGAAGTACATATAATGGTACATACGAACGGCGCATCCATACGTGGTACCTACTTGCTGTCAATACCGATCAATTCCACATCGGCTTGCCTTTTCCTTCTCACCCCTTCATTCACTCTATCGGGAAAACGGTAACCATTGAAATTTCGATCGAAAGATTCCGATACATTCGGTGGCTTTTCGATGCCCGTGGGGACTGACGTCCGATTTGTCTCGGAGTCGTGCATTTCATTTCTCTCGTTTGCCACCGCTGGTTATCGTGTACGAATGTGACGTGACCACATCGCGTGTCTGTGAGATGCGATGGTCCATCAAGGCCGGTTTAAGACTGTCTCCATCATCACGACCACAAAGAATCACGGACAAAGGAGACGCGCGAAAAAATTTAGCCGTTTATAAAATTTTACGCGGAATTATTCTTTTTATACGTGCTCCTCGTTATTCTTTGTATATGGGAATTGTCTGCTGTACATTTTATTTCACCTTACATTTAATATATTTTTTTAGTTACATTTTTTTTCATCATTTTAGACGATCTCTAGAAATGATTCAAATTATATAGATATACATAAATTGACATTATTAAATTGAAAACTTCCATCGTTTTTTTTTTAAGTACAAGTTTTCTTACTTCTATCTCTATAGAAATAAGAAAACTTGAACTTAAAAAGGCTAATATATTTTTAACAATGTTTTAAATATAATTTTTACAAGTTATTTTTTGTAATCACGTTTTTTTGTGACAAGTTAAGACACCAGATAAGATTATAATAATGTTAATCTAAAGATAGAAAAATAAGTTATCTTTTTTCAAGATTTCTCTATTCTTCTAATTATAATTGTTATATTAATATAGAAATTTATTAGATAATTAAAATAAAATAAAATAAAATAAAAATTCTAGTAAAATATCAATGTGAACTGCCGCGGTTATTAATGCGTAAATTATGTATTCATAATGCAATGAGATACAATTTGCTATCAATTAAAACGTACTTACCAAACAACATTTGTTCACTGCGACTTACACTGGTACTTTATTTATATTAGAAGTAATTATCGTCTTGATATTTCCGTCAAAGAAACTAAAATTTGACAATGAATTAAATCGACAATAAATATGGTAAAGTTAATTTTTAGATGACTTGATATAGGAAGTGCTGGGATATGTAGAAATCCTCTAAGTCTTGTTTCGCAAAGGATTACAAAATAATCTCGACCATTCCTGATGTATACTCGTGTTTAATCCTTTGTTGAGAAACTGAAGTAACGAACAAATACGAGAGAAACAAATAGCGACTAGTTGACTGAACGCCACGATTTTTGAACATTGATCGCCCACGCATAGGCAACTGATCGACAATTCGCATCGGCTTACTCGACGCATTGACGTGCACCCAATCGGTGCAGCGAAAATAACAGATCTGTCTAAACAGCGCGACGACGTTCGCTTTTTCCGATGAAAAACAGCCGAAACCTTCGTCGTTTTTTCCACAGAATTTTTCGACTGTCCATTTGTCGATATTGCGGCTGTCTTTCGAACTAAAGAGCTTGAAGTGTGTTAAGTAGAATTACATGAAATAGCATTCGATTTCGAAATAGCAATCGATCTTGAAATTGTCTCAAGTAATCATTATATCGAAATGACTTCCAATTAGTTCAAGTTATCATTGTACACTGAAATAATTTGCTTTGAAATATAAGTTTAAAACTACGTGAATACCTTAAATTATAACACGTTCGTTAATATTACAATTGCTTTCGAAATTGAAGTATAATAAAACAGATTACATCGTAATGTAATGATGACTAGTTATAGCATGCTCTGAAATGAAATCCCTCAAGCGCGATATAATATGTGTATAATTACACAATTTATCATTAAACCGTAAATATAATGTGTTGTGGATGATATAAAGTACATAAATATGACAGCCGCAATGCGCAACAAAATATGTCAACGGTAAATGTAATAAAGAAATTACGGAGTTCCGACACTAAAACTCATCAAACCAGTATTGCAATCGTGACGTAAGCGTAACGAATCTAGATTGAAACAGTACGTGAGAAGAGCTGCAACGAGTGACAGAAATTCGTTTGTTCTTCCACATCCGTGACGTATAATAAGATATAGTAATTCCGTCGCGGTCGTCGCAAGAACACTAAAGTTTACGCGCTTGATCGTCATCACGACCTCTATTTTTACGACTCTTCGTTCCTCGCAGGAAGTAACTCCGAAACGCGAACAATAGCCGACGTGGAAGGAAGTGGAAGTAAATTCTCGAGATTCCACACGTGACGCGACCGAGAAGCCACTCGGTTTTAGCGCAGATACACTCGTACCTTCACGCGGGCTCAATTGCGAGGGTGATGAAAAGTACTCCGCCTGCCGGAGGTTCCTGCCAGAGGGTAGATGTTCGGGGTTCGCTAGTAGCGATGAAGAGTTGGCTTCTTCCATGGTTGCGGTCACGAGTCGTGGTTCTCTCACCGAGAGAAAGAGAGAAAGAGATAAATAGAAAGAGACAAATATAGAAAGAGAGAGGAGAGGGAGGAGAAGGGGAGAGAGGAAGAGAGAGAGAGAGAGAGTACGTACTACGAGCACTCGGTAATTGCCACCGTGTTTATAATTGTTGCGCTCTCCTTCGTTCCTTTGTGAGGAATGGTTCTTGAGGTTTGCCGCTCCTTCTTCCGGTCACCCTCACGCGCACCGCCTAACACCACTCCGCCACCGTAGCTAAAGCTACCCCTTGAGCTAGGTTCGCGAGACTCTGAGCGAGACGGAAAATTAGTCCGCGGGTACAGTAACCGGTGGTCTGCATCTCCTCGTCTCTCTACGGGGTGGTTTAGCGCCGACGAAAAAGTCACCCCGAGGGAAAAGTGTGAGCTCGCATTTTATTCCCTTCTTGTAGTCCTTCGTGCCTCTCAAGACGGAGCCTCGTTCTTTCTTGCGTTGTTGCGAATGCACGGTGAAAATTAATGCCGCTGGATAAAACGCTGGATCTATTATATCTGTATTTTTAATCATTTCCTCTCGCAAGCTTAACGACTTTGTATTTAAAACGAAAAATCTTATTAATGATTTATAAAGTTGTAATCATGAAAGGAAATAGATAATATTAAATCGACCGAGAAATATTTAATACGATTAAGGGAAAAGGTTTCAAGTCTAGGCCGAGGTAATATTTTTCGCAATAAATTTATTAACAGTTTTTGAATATATTAACACCTTTGTAATGTGATGCTTGATTGTATCAAGCATCACATTATCAAAATTGCTTGTCAATTTAATTCGCGATTACTAGAGTAGTTTTTTTTATTTGCGTTTATAGTCCGGAAAAACAATTCGGCGCGCAGTTCGAAAAGACTACAATATGGTATATATGCACTGAAAGAAAAGATTGGTTGCTGCAACAAATTAAATGGTTAAATATGGCATAGCATTTTTAATTAGCTATAGCAACCAATTTTTGGTTGCGTTAGCCAATCGAAATCTGATACTGACATTGCGGATAGGCTAATACAACCAACAATTGGCTGCAGCATCCAAAAATTGGCTGTTGCAACTAATTAAAAATGCCATATTTAACCATTTAATTTGCAGCAGCCAATCTTTTCTTTCGGTGTGCAAGTACATATATATAGTATATATTAGTAATTCAAATTTAAATTATTTAAAGCACAAAATGAAGATCCAGATTCGACCGTAATAAGTATTTTAAATTTCTAATATTAATTGTGTTCTCAAATACATGCGGTCTAAAATAAAGATTCTTAATATTTAAGGGAAAAGGGTTATATTCGGTCAGAGCGGATATTTGTTTAATGTATTTCTTTTTTGTGAATTTTGCAATTTCCAGTTTAAGAGCATTTAACTGCGCGCTGATTATTTATCGGTCTTGAAATATGATCCTAAACTGAAGCCGAAGCACATAATATTACAAATTAAATTGAAAAGCACTTTAATATTACTGATACTAACGAGTATCTTTAATGTAGAGAATTTATTGTGAAAAATATGATCTCAGTTGGAAATTTGAAATATCTGAATTTCTCTCATTTCCGGTTTTCATTGCGGTTGTCTTTCCAATTCTATCATAAAAATAGATATTCCAGCAATTGATAAAACTTTGATAAATGTTTCTAAAAGATTAATGAAAAAAATTGTTAAGTTATATTTCTAAAAAATAATTAATTAATTAATTAATTAATTGAAAAGTTACAAACAAAGATCATAAATACAGTTCAACAAAAGAGCGTAGACTATTTCACAAGCCTCTTCTTGGATCTACCGTAGAGTTAACGGCGTTCCCGTGGAATTTGCGACGAGCTCGAATTTATCTGTCTCGACGCGCGCGACGCAGTGAGTTACATCAAGATTTATAACGGCGTCGTGTCGGGGGACTTTCGAAGACGTCGGACGTCGACGCCTATTTATTCGGTAAGGTCGACGACGCCTTGTTGCCGTTCACCTCGAGTTTCCTGTTCCGTCGCGACTCGATCAAGTTGGCCCGCGTTGCCGTCGGAACCGGCCGCAGGAACCACTTATATTCGTGTTTATTACATCGAGATGTGACGTCACTTCCTGAGGGAGGGAGGACGGAATAACTTCATCATCGTATCCCACAGACGTGGCGGTGGCGACGGCGGCGATGGTGGATCCCCCCTTTTGAATAGAGTCGAATGGATCCGCGATCCGGTTCTCTTCCTCACTTCCTCTCTCCAGTCTCTTCCGCCGCTTCCTCTTCACCCTCATCTTCCTCCCCGGCTCTCTCTTCATCGGTCGTAAAGCTCTATCCTCCGCTTTATACGCGGCTTCGAGAATTCGCTCGGAGAGCTCCGATACCGGCTGCCTTTGACTCGAGCACTGAGAAGAAGTGCACCGTGTTCAAAAGACGGTTGGGCGAAAGTCGATGTCGCCGAATGAAAAACGCTCAGGCTGACTTCCGCCGGACGAGAAAATGTACAGGGAGGAACAGAGGGTGGAGAACCGCAGATGGCGAGCTGCGAATTCGTCGCTCGATTCGCACTTTGCATAAGAACGATCGGCCGCTCTTTTCGCCAGTTCTTCCATCGCTTTCTTTCCGCTTCTATCGTAACTTTTTGTGCTTCCGCTTCGCCCGACTGGGAACATCTTTCTCGAAACGCTCGATAACTTCCGTCGTGTTGCGATTCAGTGAGAGACGAGCGCTGTCGAAGCACGTGACGTAACGCAGAATATCTATTTTGCATTAAAATATATGAGTATTTCTTATATTATATATATAGTATACCTTTTTTTTAAATACACTCGGAAAAATACTTGTTTCAAATATTTCACAAGTTCATATAACCGCAAATCTATAATAAGTTCATCACAAAAATTAAATTTTCAAAATATATGTTGAATCCTAGTAAATTTAATACTTCAATCAAGAGAGATTATTAAATTATAATAAAATAAATTTGATTTGTTTATGTATAAAGTCGGTTGTTCGATCAATGTTATAATATTCTTAAAAAACAAATGAATTTTTGTTGTTTTGAATACATAATGCGTTTCAAATACAATTGTTTGTTTTATTTGATCCACATTTTTCTTTGTTCTTGTTCACATAATGCATTTTTAAAAAATTTGTTATAAGTACTTGTTTAAAATTATTAAGAATATTATCTTGTTAAATATAACTATTATCTAAAAACAAGAAAATAAATTAAGTAATCACTTTTCGTAATAACGAATGATATGTTTCTGTGTGTATATTTATCTTTTCTGCGCAGAAAAAAAATAATGTCTTATTAATAGCATTAGTCCACAACAGTTTGATTGAAAATAATCTTGTTAATTCGACAAGCAACATGAAATAAAAGTATGCTTTGTGTTAATAAAATGTTATTTGTTTCATCAATACTACCATAGAATTAACAAGATCATTTTCAATTAGACTGATGTTAGCTAATGCTATTGATATAACATAATTTGTTTTCGTGTAAAAAATCTCTATTTAATATAAGATAATTAAAAAATACAATATTAGAAAAAGTAATACTGTAAAATGTTCCCCACTTATTTATTTTCTTCAATATATATTTTAATGTAAATCTTTCATGGACATTCAAGAGCTCGATTGCAACTGTCGTTCGATATCTTTCTACAGTGTATATAGGTATAACATCAAAGGCTCTCATAGTAATACATAAAGGCGACTTCTTTATGGATATATGGCAACGGGCGTGAAACGAGTAAACGACATCGCACGGTCTTGGTAATCTACCGCTTCGCTGGTCCCGGCGCGATTCCGCCTTCTCTTCTTTCAGATGTAAATGCATTTCCAAGAGAGATCGAATACCTCAGACTCGTAAAAAGGAAAATAGCAAAGTCGCTCCATCATCATTTCTTGTCAAGACTTGTACGGTTACTCATTTTGTAAAGTATGCATTCAGAGCCAAGTAAGACAATTGTTTACAGCTATACCGCGTATGCGAGAGTCGGCAAGAACCTCCCCAAGATAGAGTCGTTCCGCTACCTTAGAAATTAGACGGTTGTCTGCGTATTCGCGCATGCAGACGCCTCTCTAAATTGATAATTAGATAATCTCTCGGCATCTGGCGAATGTAAAGATCTCTCGTGCATATGAGGAGACCTCGCGTAGACCGCTCATTTTCGAATTAGACGACCGCTTAGTGCCTCCTGTGGCGCGAGAATCTCATGGAAGGATCCGAGAGATTCTCCACGGCTAAATCATGGTCTTCATTTTACTTCCGGGGCAAGCAACTTGTGCACTTGTAATAGCTTCTCTTATAACAACCTCGCCAGACCTGCTAATGTTACGCTGCGGGGACTTGATATAATTTTCACCTAAGGCGTGGCTAGGTGTAGGTTTGCCCAGATCCGTGACGGTCATGCCATATTCGCATAATAATGGCTGTATTAACAACAGTTGAGTGAGACTTATAAGCCGGTGACTTAAAACTTAACTTCAAAGCTTAAAAATCGTACGTAAATATTAAAGTTTTTATAGCTTCCTTAAATCATTTTATTACGACAAAGACTATTTGCTATTAGGGAAGGTTACCGATACCGACATACCACTTTGTTTTTAGACAATACTTCTTAAACAAAAGATACAAAAATACAACTTCAAAAACATAAATACAAAGTAAAAAGTGTCTTCTATCAGATAGTATAAGCAATTTTTATAATACTGTTTGCAATTTTGCAATAGTTTGCAATTAAGTTTTTCGTAAGTTATGCAAAAATGATGTATAAGCAATTTTTATAATACTGTTTGCAATTTTGCAATAGTTTGCAATTAAGTTTTTCGTAAATTATGCAAAAATGAGCTCCAAAACTAACATAGTAGGGAATAATGCCAACATTCCTATTCTATAAATAAAGATATATCCTATTCTGTAAAGAAAACTAATTTATGAAACTATAAACATTTAAAATGACATAATATTATCAATAATACAGTCACTATATTATTTTAATTACGCAATTTGCAAAAGAACACCTTAAGAATTTTCTTCTCGGATTCATAGAATTGGTTTTTAGCTGATTTGGTATAGAAATAAGCCACAAATATGTGAATTATGAGTTTGTACTTCTTTAATTAGCTAAACAAATCATGATTTTATTAGTATTAATAAAGCGCAATAGTTAGTTTCCGAGAAATAAGAGGGTGTCACTTTAGGAGACTTATGTCAGTATCGGCGACTTTCCTCTACTACTAAAATTTCTTGATTTCTAAAAGAAAATGGTGAGATCCTTTTCCAAGTTATCGCAGTGATGACCTGACGACTATTGATAGAGGAATGTTGAAAGCTTTTTTACTTACAATTTAAAACCACATAATATCAATCATACAAATTGTACACCCGTTTAAAATTTTCGCTTCAGATCCAAATGACCGTTGCTATGGTCAAGGGTTAATAATTTCTGTACTCTTCAGTAACTCTCTTAGTAGCTGGAAAGTGTCATCATTACCCTCACATACGGCTATTATACTTCCTAAAGGACGGGAGGTTTTAACTTCTATCACCGATTTACCCTCGAGTCCCCAGACTATATTCGACTCTTGGACCCGACGATAATGCTATTTAACGTGCCGTGCCGTCGCGAGTGCAAAGTGTCGTACCATTACAGAGCACCGCTCCATTAAGCAACGCATACGGTCCTCGTATACGTATATGTTGCTTCGAGATAGGAATGAGAGCAGAGTCGGCGATACAAGAGACCAGGGTGGTCGACGACGGTGGCAGCGACGGCAACATTTGGCGAACTATGCCTTTAATTAAACCGAAAGAGCGACGTGTATTGTCATTCCGCGCGGCAGCGATGGCACTATAGCGATGGCATTGTGCAAAAGCTGCGGCGGTCGGCCAGTTATACCAGTTACTGAAGGGAGAGAAAGAGAAAGGAGACACCGCGACCTCGTGGAACGTGCTCTCGCGAGGAAATTCGCGCCCATTCCGTTCTATTCGCACGCGCGAGACCCGGACCAGCTTGTTCTGCTGCTGCAAAACCGGGCAAAACCGGGCAAAACCGACGCGCGTAACGAGATCTTCCGCTTGGATTGCACACGGCAGGAGCAAGACTCCACTCCTCCCTTTCTCAATGTCGTTCTCCGGTTCTCCCTCGGTACCCCCGTCTGCTTGTTTCCTTTGCGTCCTTTTGCTTCAAATCCTCGGCCTTGGTGTCGCTTTGCGCTATTAATTGACAGTCGTCGGTTTAATCGCTACTTAATTACTTCGTACCTGAGTAGAAGCGTCTAATTATCAAACGCCTGTTCCTGTCTTATCCTTCGACGAGCCGTTTAGACGGGGTGACGATACTTAAGTGCGATACGTTTAAGTATCTATATAATTCGCTGCCCGTTGATATACATTCCTTGTCGCGTTTGTAATTCGGTAGAAAAGATTAATATGCTCAAGCAGCAAAGTAGTCGCTCTTATGCAGAGATGTAAAAGAGTTAAATGTAAGGAAGTACATTAAAACGGTAAAACGGACGGTTTTCCTCTGCAAAACCACCAGAGAACATTTTAGAATTTTCTCTTATTTAAATATGAACATGCTTCTTCACATTTATGTTGATGAAGATAAAATATATAAATCGTTCTAGAAATTTAAACTTTAATTTGGAAATTATTCAAAAGTGAGAATCTTTTTAAAAATCCTACAGAGATAAGATCAATTTCAAAGAATGTGTCGTTAGTGTCGTTAACCTTTAAACGGCGTCTAAAATGATTTTAAGGCGTAAAACTTGAGCTTAAGTCGAGAAATTGGCAATAGTTGATTATTATTTTCCTTATATCCGACCGTGTTGGTCAATTCGTTTACTACACCTATTACGTTTCGAGACTTATGCTTTAAAGTCTTATTGTAGACCATTTTAAGTTGTAAGAAATTAACCAATCATAGTCGATTATTCGTCTCTGTGTTGGTCGATTTACTATAGCTTAGGCTCGAAGCTTTTACGCTTTAAAATTTCATCGTAGACGTCGCTTTATGGAACGAGAGAAACCACAATAGTAGCGTGAAAATAGTATTATATTTCGAGGCAAGGAATACAATGAAATAGTGTACGATAATAAATCTTACTCAAGGAAAAGCTGTAAAATATAAAAAATAGTCTTCCGTCTCTTCTAAAGATTTAAATAAGGTAAAATTGTCTTGTGCATTTTGGAGTGCTCCATGCAATTCGTTGTCGCCTGACTTATGTAACGTAATGTGGAAAGAGAAACTAGCGTAATCAGACGAAATGAGATTACTTTCTTCGGGAGAGCGACTGCTGTTATAAATAACATTTCTCGCTCTTTCACGTCCCCCTTTTTTCGCGTATATGCAGCGATGTAGTCGCGGACATCCGGTCCCAGTGATACCATCGGTATTAGCAAGGCAGCGAGAGGAGCATCATCAGCTGCAGCGGCCCGTGTCAATCGTCACGTGTGACTAGCCGCGAGACTCATTTCCGCGCACAAATGGCAATGAAAATTGAGCTGGCAGAAATTACACGGATATTACACATCGAACATCACGGCGCAGCACGGTGGAACACGGTCGGCCATACTTCGCGGGTCTCGAAAATGCGATTTCTATGAACGGCCATGTCTAGGAAGGAATTATGTGGGGGTTCGTCGTTTGACCCACGTTCGCTGATTCCTCCCGCATCATTTTCCATCCCGTTTCCACTCGAGAGAGATGGTCGGCTCTCGTCATTAGGACTTTACAACCTCGACGTGAACTCTCAGAGGAGGGGCAGCTCCGGACGGCCGAAACGTGATGGGAATCGCAACTTTTTCTCTGGCATGTGCCAAGCAAGAGACGGAGGGATGCGCGCGCGAATTTAAAGCGTCCGTTATACTTTCCGCGCGGAATGCGAGCCACCCGCGTCTTCCTTTCCCGATTCTCGTACGCGAGGGGTGGACCCGGATCTAAACGGGTAAACGAAATCGTGCCGGGCGAATAAATTTCCGAGGCTCTAATCACGTTGCCGCTCAAACGCGCTTACGAATGGGCGAATTACCATCCGTTGGATTACCCCGCTCGGAAACTTTTCTCTCCGGCACACACGCTTAACTCAACAGTTTTGCAATCGGATTTTACACGGATAATTACGAGCTTTAGTTTCGGCGAGGCTTTAAATGGAGAACACAGGACGCGCGCGTTCGCTTACATTCGCGTCGTAGCCGTTCAGCTTCGATCAATTATGCCCGAGTTTGATAATAATTATTCCACTGAGGAGCTTAATAAGTTTCGTCTCCTAGTAAATCTCCTAGTAAATAAAAGTAAACGGTACTTTGTCCGATATAGCGAATTAGATGCAGCGTTGAAAAGAGGTCATCATCGCTTCGCATTCGCAATGGCCAATCGTGGCGCTTGCGATTCGATTATGCTAATGCATCGTGACGGGACGGACTCGCCATTTGTTCGCGACTCCACAAAATCGGCATAATCGCCGTTAACTTTTTAATAGCACGACCAATTATCAGTGAGGGATGTCTCTCAAGCGGAGCAAACGAGCGACGCTGCGCTGCAATACAATTTAATCGCGTCCGAGAAAGGATTTGTCGACTTTCGTCCCTCTTTTCATTCTCACCGCGGGCGTTGAACTCTTTCCTCCAGTTTCCTCGCTAGAAAATAGTTCGCTCTCGGTTCAACGAGTTCCCTTTATCCCGGGCGACGACCAACGTTCGCGCTCGGCAACAAAAAGGGATGCTCCACGCATCGTAATTTCCGTTCGCGGGGTTGCACTTGGGGATTTTCACCGCGTGAATTAAAGGAGCCGACAAGACATTTTAAATTTCTCGATCTTCCTTTTTCATGTACTCTCATTACGCGTGTCTGTTAAAAATTCAAGGAAATTGTTTATTAATCCTTTTGACGCCGCGCTGCGCTTGTACTCGCCGCGCTTTTAATCTCCACTTTAATAAAGAAAATAGTAATTAACGTTGCTAGCCCGCCGCTTGATAGTTCCTTCAAGCCGTAATAAAACAGACAAAATCTTCTGCGGTTGTATGAGATGCATATGAGGGGAATGTGGTCGTAAAAAAGTAATTTGCACCAAGTGTAAAGCAGAATATAAAGACACAACTAACTTGGGGTCCACTCCGTTAAAATATTTTTCTCTCTATATGATAATAGCTCTGCATTTTTTAATACAGATATATTTATCGCATATAACATTTTTCGTTGACAAGAAAGATTACTCGATATGTTCCGATTTTGATGGAACTTTCATTACTAACAGTTGGTTGCAAAGTGATGAACAACCCATGTCATCGGCATCTGTCAATATTTAACAGGAAAAATGGAAATTTAAATACTAATTTTTCAAATTGACAATTCTAATGGTTTACCGTACAGCGAAGTTGTTATTTGTAAACCCGTCAGCAGTGGCGTAGCCAGGGGGATGGGGGCTGCAGCCCTCCCCCCGAAATTCTGAATAATTTCAATAATTTCATAAGAATGTGTAAAAAATTGTCGAGCCGTGAATATCGATTTGTTTTGGAAAAGGAAATTAAATTCTGTTGGGATAGTTCTCATATTTAATTTAGTCAGCAAAAATATATTAATTGTGTCCTTTGTATTTGGCACGTAAACAAAAGTTCGATAAATTACACGGAAGAAAAATGTTGCTGTTAGTACAACCGCAAAAAGTGGCGTTGGGAGAACGGGCAGCACTTCAACTCGCTGAAAATCTCAGCTGGATATTAATATTTACCATATTATTCAAATTTTTACACAATAATCTTTGACATATTCTGCGATTTGTAAAGCTATTCCGAAATTTTCGAAGCGCTTTACAACAAAATGGCGGATTTTTAATAATATTTTGTCGAGTTTAGTGAATTCTTTTTCAAACGTTAAAATTGTGTTACGAATTTTCGAATTAAAAATTTTCATTAATGCTACATTGTAGTTGAATATTTGAAGAAGTTTTCTGGAAAGTTTTAGATCTTTAAATGTAACAGTAAAAAAATTATGACAATTTATATGCAGCGTCAGCGAAATGTCTGACGCGACATTACAACGACATGTATATAAATTATCATAATTTTTTCGCTATTAAATTAATTTTGTTTTAAATAAAACTTTTTGTTTATGCTTACCAAATGTGTCACTAATATAAAAAAGAACATTTTTAAAAACTGATTTTTACAGCCCCTCCCGAAACATTTTTCTCGCTACGTCACTGCCTGTCAGTATTATACTGAAAATAAAGATATAAACCAAAAGTTGAAACTCTGTATATAATTTCTATTAATATAATTTCTACATATTCTGTGTTGGTTCCTATAGGTTTTTTATTGTAATTATATGAAAAATTGAATGAAGAATTGATAAATATGATTATCATTAATAAACATAATAAAAGTATGGAAAAACATACATTGCCCAAGTAAATTTAAATATTTATATTTATAAACTTCCACACAATTCATAATGTTATTTTTATGATTTCGACGATTTTTTTTTTTTAGGAAGCTGGAATTATGAGTACAGTTTGTAGTTTTTATTTTCTTGTATGCGATATCAGTTTCACCAAAACTTATTTAAATATTCAGTTCCATTTGCGCGAATAAAAGACATCGTAATCTGCGAATTTAAAGCGATGAGTGTAAAGTGAACATAAAGCATCCTCCATCTCCCTGCTAATCCGCGTTATGAAAAATGGCACCCTATTACGAGGATTAATGCTACCACGGATTCGAGATTCGAGTGGAAATTGAATTCTGAAATTCTCGATAGCCTCGATAGATATCGCGACGAAGCCGTTTAAATCTGTCCGCTGTTTGTGCATTATGCGCGTCCACATAGTGCAGAACGAAGGCCCGACGATCTCTGTTTAAGATATTTTTTCCCCACGCATTCACCGTTTACGGCCTGGCTCGCGGATTTTCCCCGATCTATTTATATTTCAAATAGCTCGTTCTTTGTTGGGAATGAAAATATATACTTTGTGTTAATGTCGCGATAGAGTTTTGCGGGGGAATTAAAGGCACGGGCACATTGCACGCGCGAGCGGATGTACAAGCGGCGGAAAATGCAAATATTGAAAAAGCGACGGAAGACGCTCCGCAAATACGGCATGCGCGGCTGACGGTTGAAGGTATCCTGAGATACCCGATACGAGAGCATCGTAATATTTTATCATCGTCAATATTGAACGGTGCGTTTACGTATCAATGAAACATCGCGTTTACTTTCCGCTTTTGCGTGAACCCGCGAGAGAGGAGATAACGAAGAAACGACAGGTTTAAATATCCTTAAATAAGAGATTGAACACCCTTTAGACAACTTCTGATTAGTCCTGAATCATATTCAGGATCTGTTGACATGGAATGAGATAAATGCGTAAGATAAGATGGATATCTTTTTCTATCTTATGTCTAAATTCTAAGCAGAATCGTAAGGCTCGTAATATATTCCTGTAAGACTTTAAGTGCTTATATCTTTATATAATATTTTTACAGCCAGCTTCTTACTAGCCATAAAATTTATAAGAAATCGTAGATATTATCATCTTACGACACATACGCATAAAATTAGAATACTAGTCATAAGTTCTTATAAGTTTTATGAAAACACGTTACAATGCTGCTTAAAATTGACTCATTAATCTTTTCAGACTTTGTGTTCATTGCAAAGTACATCAAATTTGAAGATATTATCCGTTAAAATTATTTAATTCGACATTATAAGAGATCTGATGTATCCACATAGTAATATATACATATGTTGAAAAATAATCAAAATTTTGAAAAAAAATTAATCGTTTAGTATAAATTACTTATTAAAGTACGCACGATTCAACTAAAAAATTTTGTTTAACATGGTTTCAATAGAATCAAGTCTGAAAGGGTTAAGTAAATCCTGAAAAATATAGCGGATCAAACATATGGTGTCCAATCTTTTACTTGAGGACCTCCAGACAGGTTTACGTGGACCGCGTCAATTTTATGTGAACGCAAAATTCCATCCTTTCCATTTACGAGCCGTATGGCGGAGAATAGCCGTAGGCTATTTCGCGAGTGTCCGCAATAAATCGCAATAAATCCCTCCGCACCGGCCGCGAGTCATAAATCGTTGTAATCGTAGCTCAGTATCGTTACCCTGCCGACAGTTCGCGATAATCGATCGCGCGCGGGAGATTCTCAATTCCGCTGCCGTTACATCCGTAAACGTAAAGACGGTATTTCGTGGTATTTCGCGTTTTCGCAAAAGTGGGTCAGACACTACGGTCGAACTGGTGCGTCCACGCGATTTATATTTTCGTTTCGGAAAAAAGTCGAGAGAAAGAGAAAGAGACACACATACCTATGCGGCACCGACTCGTAATCCTCGTTTACGGCGCGTTTACATTTCCGCACTTTTTTACAGCGCGACCGGTTCGAAATGTTGAATATTCAGGTGAACATCGCGTGAATATTCACAATTATGGAAAAAAAATGCGCTACGTTAATACAATGGGGGGAGGCACGGTCTATTAGAATTAAATTTCCAACTTCTCCCGTGTGTTATGGACGCAGCATCGTGCGCGCTGCAAACATGTTAATGAGAGGCTCGCGAGTTTATTACTATCCAGGGCGAATCGCCGTCCGTTAATTACAATAAAATCCGGACGTAGGAATTAAATTTTCTGTCATTATCCACTACATTCCGCCGATAGTTAATAGTTGGCTGGAAATTTATACCGCGTTCGTTACAGGACTACTAATTATAATTTGGCAACGTAATCTATATCTTACAGCCTTAATTTAACTACCAACTCTACGTGTAACACACGTAGTATAGAACAAACTGGAACTTATTAACTCTATATTCGAGATACCGAAGATGCGGTCGGCGCACGATGTAGTCTGCCACCAAGCCTCTCATGATTTTGTGAACTATCTTCCGTAGCGTTTCGCATTTACACGACAGACTCGTTAAAACTGAGATAATGCGTTCTCACCGAGAGTGAGATGTTCCGTATATTCCGAGGTGGAGAAACCTCAGCTTCGCACGTCATTCCGGGATCTCGTTGATGATCTTGTTACCACGTTTATGGCGCGGATGCCACACCAAAGTGTCCTGGAAAATCCGCTCTATGAATACACTGCAATCTACCTGTTTCGTACTTCGGCTCCGGCCATATTCTGTTATTCTCTCTGTTGTATTCTACCGTAATCTGCAGCAATTTAAATTATTGCGAATGCCGATGTGAATAGCCGACCTTCGAACTTTTAGATTTCTCTAAATTAAACAAAACTCGCAACATTGTGTTATCTTAATCTTTTATTTTATATTTTATTTTTTGTTATAATTCATTATTTTATTGTATTTTTTGCCCTCAAACATGACTGTTTCATGGTAGTGATTTTTCTATCCTGTAAAGATTAAAAAAAAATTTTTTTAATTAATGACATTTTTCGTATATATACACTGTTAGATATTAAAGGAGCACTGTGATAATCCAATTTTTTGAGTAAAATAACATTTTGTTATTTTTAACTTCCATGTGTGGTTTCAAAATGTAAATCAATCCATTTCTGTGATTAGTTTCGAAGTAAACCACGTGTAAGTAATAAATTATACTTGAATCAAATTTAATACATTTTCATGAGTTAAATTGTTTAATTCTATTACTTTAATTAAATTAACGATATATTGAGTGCCAGCAATGTTAACCTATACACTCTGGAAAAAAAAATCAATTTTAATAAATATTTAGTTAAATACTGCCAACTAAATATTTATTGAATATAAAGCTATATTTATTTGATACAAGAAATGTTAATTTGATTTAACAATCATTTTTTTTACTGAACAAATATTTATTTACTGTAAGTAAATGTTTGGTTGGCAGAGTATTGAACTAAATATTTATTAAAATTGACTATATTTTTTTCTCAGTATAGAAATGACTTAAATTAGGCATAATTGACATTATAAATTTAATAGTGTAGTTTCAAAATAATTAGATAAAGATGTGCAAGTAAGAATTTTCACATAAATCGAAAATTCAGTCAGTCGTGCTGCACAAGATATTTTAGGGCTAATCGTGCTTGTCGAATTTCGCAATAATCGCAGCCAACTGAATCGACAGAAGGTGAGACTGTCGCACAACCGACGAAGGAGAAATTCCATGACTACGGGGGAGAATCGAGTGCGAGGTGTTGGATAACGTACGAGCCATTACCTCGGGGACATGTAACTCGATGCGACTGGTAAACGTCGTCGTGACGTGCTCGCGACAACGCGTACGTGATCCTAAGCGTAACCATAGGTCTCATTGATCGACCACTAGCCGTTGTTCGACATTGTGTCGTGTGTAACCATCGCAAAATGAATGCAACCATTCCGCGTATGTGTCCCTAGTGAACAATGTCTTTTATTCATCTAATCGATTGAACGAAACGATCTATGAAATACGCATTCCATAAAGCGGCGTCTATAACGAAATTTTAAAGCGTAAAACTTAAGCTTTAAACCTTAAGCCGTAAGAAATTATTCAATCACAGTTGAATTTGAGGAGAATAATCGATGATTGGTCAATTTCTTACGATTAAGGTTTCTACTCGAAGTGTCAGCGTAAATCGCGGCGTTTATTTCAATTGCAAAGATGAACGATGAGGAGGAAATTAATCAAAATAATTCAAAAAAAGATTGTCAATTGTTTTTCTCGCAAATTTTATAATATAATTATCTATATAGAGATAAAATTTGTGTAGAAGAGCAGAGTAGAAAAACAGAATAACGTAATTACATATGTCACAAGCTTACGTAATGAGTGAGAAATGTCGAATGATAGAAAATGTTCATGATAGACACTTTATGTTTCGGCTGTATATGCCATAGTAAGATTTATTTCAGAAAATACGACAAATGTTAACAAAAAAAAAATAAATAAATAAAAAAGGAAAATGGAGAAAGAGATGACGATAGTTATGCTTGACGTTGAAGCGAAAGTTGCCATGTTGGAAATTATCATTTCTGAGTCATACGTACTACAGTGTAAAGGAAAGGCTGTCTTATAAACTCAGAGAGACCTCGCTAAACCTTATTTGCATATGTTGCTGTGTGTTTCAACGATGTTACATACATCCTCGCTAAGTCCGATCTGCATAACAATAGATACGAGAATACTGGTTGAGTTATATAAAATATATGTCAACGTAACCCGTTTTACCGTATTGTTATATTTCTATTGATTATCTTCCATAAATTATGTGTTTATTAAGTTCCTACCTAAATGCTAATGCCATTTTGCACCGCAATATAATATTGAGAATCTGGCCATACACTTTCACGAGAGTCGTTCACAACATCACGCGAAGCGCGCATTAAAGCCATTTGGAACAATCGCATTATTGTCGAGCATTACATGTCGGCTATCCGAGACCTCCGTGTCGGGATCTTTTAAACTCATGCTTCCGCCTCCGTTCTCCATGGCCATTCTATGGTCAAGTACCCGAGAGGAAGAGTCAGAAAAAGATAGATTTATCGTGTCTCTCGTAAAAATCTTTTAGAACGAAGAAAACGTAAAATGTATGTAACGTAAGCAAACACGAACAAAATTATATAAAATATATTTGAGATAAAAAGCACAATTATAGACTCAAAATTGTAATTATAAATGCAATCATAATTATAATTAAATTGTAATTGTAATTATAATTTAAAACTTTTTAATGAATGTATAAAAAAGCATATTTTAAACGAGATACTTAAAATAAAGTTGCATCCATTATCTTGAAATGTAATCAGTTCAACAATTATGATTTAATTATAGAGATCAGAATTGAGAGTGCATCCAGTAAATTATAAAAGCGTAACATGATTACGTAACAAGATGAATTTTATATTATTAAATGTCTTTGTTTTAAGTGGTATAAAATCAAATTGTCAATAAATAAGAATAGAGAGGCTATAAAAAAAATAAAATAAAAAATTTGCCATGTTTTCATGTTATAAGAATGGATTAAATCAATACTTATCAGCTTATTTTTTATATAAAGTAATACACGCAAGAAAGCATATCTAATCGAAAGACAAGCAGAAAAAAATGGTAGTGTTAAATTCTTGTGTGTATTACTTTATACTTAATCTTGGAAACGTATGAAGAGATTGATGCAAACATCATATTGTCTTTAAAAAATATAAAAAAAAGCAAAGTGTACTTATAACTCAATTAAATTAACAATTTTTCCTTCTATGTTATATAATTTTATTTCTTTTGCATAAATAATGAAATTGCATTATATAGATAATTTAAATTTATTTAGTATAATAAAATTGCGAAAAATAAGGTAAATAAACATTTTGTTCCATTCGTGAGATGTAAAAGAAATTAAAATGTAAAAATTTTATAGATATTTAAATGTTAGTGATAGATAAAAAAAATATTAGTGTGTGTACTTGGCATGATTTTATTTTATTTTTTTTACTATTTTTCTTTTTTTCTTTGATTTAATAAATTAAATAAAAAATTTATTTTCAGCATAAATCTGGTATAATAAAAAATTAACTATACACACAAATAAAATTACTAATATATATATTTATAAAGTTCTCACTTGCGTTTCCTGAAATCTTACTTGATATTTCGTGTATACATGTTCAACCAATAAATTGTTACAGCAAGATTAAATAATAATAATAATTTATCCTAACCGATCTAATCTAAAATACTTAATGGATCTTTATGAGACACGTTATATTTATCTATATTTTTATATAGTGTACTCGTTACGTTGAGACATTCAATAGGGTAACTCCGATATACACTGCACCTGTCAGAAACTTAATTTATTAAGTATTATTTACTATGTTTAAAGTAAACGAACTATATCAGTAAAAACTTTGTACTGTCTACTATTATGAAAAAAATATTAGAAATCCGAAATATTTATATTTCGTATTAAAAAATGAACTTTTTTAAACCCTTGCATTTTTGTCGTATATCCCATAGGGGTGGGATATATGGCTACTCATAGGAGGAAGAGGCGTATATATGACTCATAAAAAATTTACAAATAACGCATATAAATAAGACGTAAAATGACACAATAACTTATAAAATGCGTTTATAAAGTTTTATTAAGGAATAAGAATGATAAATATGTATATGAAGTAATAAATAATAATTACAACCTCCCCAGATGTATTACAAGTGTTATGACATGAGATACATATTTCATGTAATGCGTTTGTTGTATTTAGTACATTGAATTCAATCTGTGCACTTTGTATGCTTTAGGCATAAATCCCACCTATTAAAAATGCCATATATCCCAAACAGATGGGATATACAAGACAACAAACTAAACAAAGAATACAAGGACGAAGTACTTATATTTTTTGTTATACAACATGCTTTACTATTCCTCTACACTCATGTGTCATGAAATAACCACTAAGTCTTCTGCAGTAATCATTTTATGTAGATCATAATTTATGATGGCGTTACTTATTATACAGTGACAAATCGATTCAACTCACAATAATTTCGTTAATATTAACAGTAAGAAGCTGAAATTATAACACAGTACTAATATAACATAAAGGCATGTAACAGAGTAGTTGCGAGGAAATTACCCCCACTCCTTTTTTTCTGACTTGTGTGGCGTAAATCCCAGCACGGCATATTTGCCGGAGTTACCCTATAAATTTTTGCGTAGATCTATCTTGATAAATTAAAAAATGATAATTTACTTACCCCGTGGTTATTTTACCATCCGATATTTTCCAGATTTTCTCCTCTCGTGCGAATAACACGTTCATATAAAATAACACCCGCAAAAATATAATTAATTACGATCACTCGTTCTGATCACCGAAACAAAATACATGATATTTTGCAGGGTAGGTATTCCCGACATTAATTACACGCAATGCACTTCATTATTACATATTATGAATTGCGACAGAAGAATAACGCGAAAGTACAAAGCTCTATGATGTATTCGATAATTGTAAATTTTACAAATTAGCATAAGCATGTGAAAGAAACTATGTTATGAATATAAATAAGACAATAGTTTACAATTTGCCTAATGTTTCGATTTCTATAAAAAATGGATAAACCGCGATACTGATTTCATAGTCGATAAAGTCAAGTTGTTAATAAATAAGAATAGGCTACGAAGATTAGAGTAAAATTAAAAATTGTGGGTGTTAATTAATTACGTTGACAACTAATTGTTCTTAAAGAATAAGAAATAATCGTATTTGGCATCTTGTAATATTTATCGCGATTGCAGTTCAGCACGTAATTATTTATGAAGCGATCCTTGTCGTTATCTACTCGTTCGAGTTTCGATGCGCGAACGATTTTGGTATGCGGCGACCTTGCAACAAAACAACCACCAAGGTTGAGAGCTTTAGCCTTGCACGAAATAATTTATATGTAACGAAGTATAAGCCACATAAATATTCTTTCCCTTCCGTTTCGAATCAATTATCAATACAACACGATCGATACAATACGACCTCTCGATTCTGCGATTCGTGTATTATTTCACGTTATCGATTCCAGTATGATAATCAAATTGCATTTAAAATGAAAGTTTAAAGCACGATATACGGGATATATCCAAATTCAAGCGAAGAGATAATTAGCGGCTATGAGAACAATGATTTATGATATCCGTTCTCTATCATTCTGAATTTTGCATCGAATAAATGAATCAAGCGAAATAACTGTTTCAATAAGCAATTATCAATACGCAAGTCCTTAATTGAGCGGGCTTAACTGCTTGCTGTAATCATTATTTACCGTAATAATCGAGGTATAACGGCGTTAGGTATTTTCAGTGATACTTGTCGCGACCACTTTTTGAGACGCGATTTGCGACGACACATGACGTAGCTTTCGCTGTTATACCTGCCGACTCTCGTTATATGAATGATAATACAGCAGCTTTGCATGCTGTAAACAATAAGAGCACGAACTATTAGCGAAATATTCTCGAAATATTATGGAATAAATGTAATCAAATATTCCTTTTTTTAGTTCTTTTTAAATTAATTTGGTTAATTAACTATTATATTGTATATTCTACGGAAAAAATAAAATTGCTGAAGTATCTATGTAAAATTTAACTAGATACAGTTCTGAAAATAATTTTATTTCGCCATTATAATAATTATGTAGAACGCTTAAGCGTTAATGACAATGCTGCAAAAAGTTTTAACATTACAGCAACTAGCTTAAGTGCTCTACATGATTATTCTGATGGCAGATTGACGTACGTGATATTTAATTTGAATGTGTAATTGGAAATTACGGTATTTTATTAAATTTATCGCTACGACAGTTAAATGCGATATGTTTTAATAAGATACTGACAAATTACGTTAAGGAATTTGTTTTGTAGCCCATACAAAATTATTTTTAAACCTGCATCTACACGGAAAGGAAGATTTTGCTGAAGCATTTAAAAAAATTAACTAGATACAGATCTAAAAATAATTTTATTGAACCATTCAAATGATTATGTAGAACGTTGAAACTGGTTGGAATGTTAAAACTTTTCGCAGAATTGCTCATTATGCTTGAAATTCCTACGCAATTCTTTTGATGGCCCAACAAAATTATTTTCAGATCTGTATCTAGCTCAACATATACTTCAGCAAAATAAATATCAATACAATGAAGTAATAGCTTAATTCGAAAAATCAATAAGACATGACAAATGAGGAGTGGAAATACAGGAAGACGTTATGGAGTTCTAGGAACGTTTAAGGAGCTCCTAAGCATGATTTTCACCGTTTTAAGTTTTGCGGCGAACAGTTAAGAATTTGTTAGCGTTAAGATAATATTAGGAAATTAAGGAAGGTGATCCTACTAATGTTTATTTTTAAATTTTACTGAAGATGACCTGATGAGGGTCGAAACGTATATATTTTGATGTAAAAATTGATGAAAACATTTGGAATAATAATTAGCGTTGGCTTTTATGCTTCTGTCATGTCTTATTGACTTCAGCAAAATCTTCCTTTTCATAAATATACCACAATAAATACGAATATTAGATATGTAAGACTAAGTGTAAGGTAAGAATCAAGAGATAAAATAAATAACGAGTTAAATGAAAAGAAAAACGAGCGAACTTTAAAGAATATAGGAAATGAATATTTCAAGATGTTTTCGCAAATACGGTTTCTCAAAGATGTGGGATACGAACAAGTTAACCGTCGTAGCGACAAATTAACAAAATACCGTAGTTTCCAATTATACATTTAAGTACCCAAGTATCACGTCGGTCTGCCATTGTAATCGCAAGATAACGTATTTGCGATACTTTTTAAGATACTGACAAGAGTCGCCAATAGAAATTCGTAGACGGAACGAAATATATTTCGAAAGAGAAAGAGCTAGGAGAGACTCTCGATTCTCGCGACGTGTCGTCGTACATGATGCTCGACGCTCGTCGCGGCTCTCGCGTACATGTCCACGTGTAATGGGGCTTAAACCAATTCTGCCTTGCTCTCGCACAAAGTACTCAGGCCGGAGCCGTCTGTGCCACCCACTTAAAGCGTCGCGCGGCCGTCCGATGTGCAGCGACGAACGATCGCCACGGCAATTCCCGGCTAATGGCACTGCGGCGACGTGGAAAGGCGATGCATCGTGCACAACATACATACGTACGTGTAACATACCGGACGGACGACGACGTGCCGATATAAAGTCGTCTTCAAAGCGCCGCCGTATGGTACCCAATTCGCACCGGAATCGATAACGCGCGGATACGGTACAAGCGATAACCAGTCCTTCTCTCTCTCCCTCTCTCTCTGTCTCTTTCCCTGTTTCTCTCGATTGACAGTAAATCGACAACGTTCGTTTCGTCACATTTTGATGTTCACCATCACGTTACACCGAGATGTAACGCACTTTTATGCAAAAAACACAGGCGCTTTAGCGACGTATTCGCGGCTGGAAGAATCGGGAGAGGCGGTTGACTCGGTCGCCAATAAATTTTATATCAACACTTTATGTCTAAAAAAAAAGTTACTTTGATCGTTAGTACATTATGTGTAATAAATTTTATCTTTAGAAGTTTTACTGGAGTTCGATCAGAGTGGACGTGAACTTTTGGCGAAGCCGTGTGCTAAAAATAATTCGCCGAGAGAAATTCTCGTAAAAAGAAGTGAAAACAGTCGTAACATTTTTCATTTACTTTAACTAAGTAAAATAGCATAATAAATATCATATATTTAGTGTGTACATAGATAGAAAATAATACATTTAATAAATTAATAGATGTGTAAAGCCAACGAGAAAGAGAGAGAGAGAGAGAGAGAAAAACTTGAAGACATCACTTTTATTTATTAGGGATGCAAGAACATTAATATTTTACGAAGACCATAATTCTCTTATCTATAGATATTCAAAGATAACGTATTAACGCTGAGGTTGGGAATCAATATGTGACATTGTTAATTCCGGCGTTAATAATCCTGTATCAATAATTGGCGTGATAAATTGCGGTAATGGATGAATCGTCTGGATTGTAATATACGTTAAATTGACCTATTTGTCGCAATTTCGCTGTGCGCGGCAATTTGCGGGAAAGCATTAATCGCGTGCCGACGATACTTCGTGCAAGTTGTATATGTCTCGTGCTAGAATCTTGCGAAGCGACGTTAAACGGACGTACGAGGCTACGAAAATGCATTTCCTAAATCCTCGTGAAATGTAACGTTTAAACGATACGTACATGCTATCGGTACTTTCTCGTGCAGAATGTTTTTAAGTCGTTCTTTCTAGTAAACGTCAAACACATGACAGTAATGTAGAGATCGTGAATTCCTTATGTCACGTGACGCGACTCGTAAATTATTTTGCATTTTAAACAAGTATCTCATGAAACCGTTCGTTATATTTAATAATTATTCTCAATATCTATTCATTCATCATTCGAATACATTATTAATTAATTCATATGGCTCATTTACCGTGGCAGCGATATAATTAAAAAATTGTCAAATATTTTTGTGTTGAATATAAACAAAAAAAGGAAACATATTTTAAAAGTGTACATTTATTATAATTCTTTTACTATAATATATATTTTTGTTATAATACTTTTATTCCTCTACAATCAGTTACTACATCAAAATTCCATTTAAAAGTTACATTACAAAATATTAATGATTCAATATATTTGAACAGATTTTCTGGAAAATTTCGTTCTTTATTTTTATCGTTATTGTTGCAGTAAATGAGCGATATGCCGTCACTAATTATTCTTTTTAGTCATTCGTTTAGCAAACTTAATAACTCACCGACAGCTATCCATTAAGCTATAAGTTATCTAAAATTCTCATCTGAAATCTCCGGCCTACAATTCTATATCGTGACCGCGTCGACGTCTGCATAGAGAAACTGCCCGTTGAACGATTTAACCCCGTCGTCAAGTAGGTGGCACACAGGCGGCGGTGACTAACAGGCGGAGTAACGGCCGGTCGCGCTCGTCAACGGGAAACACAGATCCCGTGTTCGCGATAACGTACGACGAAAGGCGACGACGTTATACAGCAGTGTGACGTCCAGATAGAGATTGACCAGACTACACGGGTTTCTATTTCTGGCGCGGGACGCGACAAACTATGCGCGCTGCGTAACGCGAAAAAGCTACACAACTTTTCATCCCTTGTGCTACGACGTGACGCACCAGAGGCGGCGGCTCGCGATTTTTCCACTTTCTACCTTCGCTCGCTTCTCGAGGGAGAAAATTGTAGCCGCTGTTATAAATGTCTTTTATACCGAAAAGCTGACTTTGGTTTCTTACGTTTACTTGCGTACTGTGAAACGACGCTATTAAATTGTATTATAAATTTCAGTATTCAGTCTAATATGGTTTATATTTAATATTAGCTTCCGGACCTTTTAGATTCTTAGCACGAAATAGTTTTTAAACGAGTTTCCTTCCCCTTTCACGATGTATAACAGGGGTGCGAGTGCATTCTCTTATATCGTCTCGCGGGATGTGCATGTCTATGCAACATACGCCTTTGGTTCCGACACTGCTAAACTCGGGAAATTGTTCCTCGCACGAAGTCCGCGTCATTTTCAAGAAACTTCCGCGAAGCTCTCACGTTTATATTTAAACCTTTCCCCGCGACATGTCGCAGCAGTTCGGGGAAGCTCCACAGCTTACGGCATGTTAAGTTGTCTTTTAGATATTACAAGCAAAAGTACAGCATGAAACTACAGCGTATAATTATAAGACACTGTGTAATTATATTATATTATTTTCACATAGATCAATAGAATATGTAATTATATCAAAATTTATATATAATTATATTATTTTCACATAAATCAATATAGTCGATACAATGATAACGAAAGAGAGGAAACAATAGACGAGATATTTTTACTAAGCTTTTGTTAAAGATTCCGCGTAATTACAGGAGAACATCTCATTTTATAATTCATACTCGAATTGAAATCGGCTTCATGTTTCACAGAGATATTTTTAATCAAACTTTAATTAAGAATTAACTGTCTCTCCAAGAAAAACTTGAGGTATTAATTATTGAAACAAAAAATTAAGAGTGTCTCGCCTCAATTCGTTTCGACTAACGAATTCTCCGAAATATTTTTTTACCATCGGATGAAAATTTTATCGCATAATCAATTCGTTTTTTTTTTGTATTTTGAGAAAAAATGTATTAAATTTTAATAAATATTTCTTTAAATAATATTAGCTAAAATTTACTGGATGTAAAATTATTAATTTGATTTAATTATCATTTTCTTAATTTATAGTAAACATTTATTTACCGCAAATGTCAAGTTAGTACTATTCAAACAAATATTTATTAAAATTTGATACATTCTTTTCTTAGTGTAAAGAAATAAAAAAAATCGAGCGACAATTCGGTTTCACTGTTTAATACTCGTCCGTGCTCAAGCTGCGAAGAAACAATCGTAAACGAGTGAGATATCTCAATTATTATCGTAGCAAATACGAGAGCGACACTTTGATTATTGTTTCGACGGCAGACGTGGGTACGACGTCTTTCTCGCCACGACGAGATCAGGGTGTTCATGCATTATCGTTCGGAAGACGATATCTCGCAGATGTTTACGAAAGTGGCTTCGTCAAGCGCGAGCCGGGTGCTTGACCCAAATCGACAAGGCACCGAAGGCACTTGGACTTGCCCACGGACTGCCACGGACCGCGTCGACGGACTCCTCGTACGGAATGGCTGTTTATTTCACTTGCCCCCTTTTTCGCGAACGCTCGAGACGTTCTCGATGCGATAAATCCCGGAGCGAGGGCAATAGAAAGCTCGCATTGTACAGGATGCCCCTTCGACCAATCGCGCAAATTTTCAAGCGGTAGATAATGGAGTTGGAGGTAAAAAGAATGGCGGTTGTTCGACAGTCGAGGAATGAATAGTCCTCGAGCTGTCAGCGATTGAAAATTACGGTCGGGTGGAATAGAGCCTTAACGGTGTGTGAGTTTCGGAATAAATGAAGTCTCAATCTCAAGGCGACTTTAATCGCACAAACAAGAAAGCATTGCGCAAAAGAAGAAAGTTCACGAAAATGAGAAATTTGTTCACAGCTAGCACAGCGTAGCTATTAAAAACGTTGTATATTAAAATAGTCTAGATATAATAGTAGTAGAGAAATAATAATTTCTTGTCCGGCTTTCGCTAAAGAAAATTCAATCTCAAGTTTCTCAAATAATCTAAACATGAATTACGCTATATATGGAACACCTTTGTGGAGTGAACAACTGGAGCGGGACAATTACGACTTTGGCGAACTCGGGAAGGGGTGAGAGAGAAGCACCTAATTATCGTAAATTGCTTCGTGGTATCCGTTTTCTGACCCGTAACAGTAAGTTCTGATAATAAAGCGAGCGCGCTTGCAGGAGAAAGCCACGATCTCGATTTCCGTCAAGTCTCTCCGTCAAGTACCGTTGAATATCTAATGTTGAGCAACATCTATCATTTTGATGACCGATCACTTTGACGATTCGGTCGCCGACCGGAAAAGACGACCGCCTGGTATAAATCCGTGGCGCGGAACGAAAACGACGCAGAGTGTTCGAGACGTGCCGATGGTAATCTCCTTAATTTCGTAACCGTCGTCAGCTGTTTCTAAGATTGCCTCTCGGACGAATGGAGAGAGGAAAGAAGGAGAAATAGTAAGAATACGATTTCGTTGAAATAACTTGGAATGGCAATGGCGTACGAGTCACGTTACAACGTTTATTCTTCTCGTAATTGTTTCAATGTCGGCAATGCTTTACACTTGACGCGATCGAAGGGAGAAAGAATGAAATAAAAGCGAAGCTGTCTTTTAGAGAACAATAGAAAGCTCTCTAGAGCTATACAGCGTGATCGATTATCGCAAGAGTTAATTTCTCTTCAAATTCATAAGTTATGCCAGATCGCCATTTTAACCTTTAACCTTTAAGTATAAACAGATGGGGTGTTTAAAACACTTTGAACAAATTTTATCTTTATAGTTATATTTTTTAATAGCATATATAGAATTAAATTTATATTATTTATACTTTTCTGGGATAGAGGAAGGTATAAACTTTAAGACTCTTCTAGACAATACTTTTTATTTTCCTTTTTCAGAATAAGATTTTTAAGAAACTATACCGTTTTCACCTATTTACTTAAAACCTCTACGATTGCATTGTTGAGCAATCATAATCGAATATTCTCTCCATATTCGACTGTGATTAGTCAATTCTTGCAACTACAATCACTTACAACTAAAATTGTAGTGGTTGCGTTCAGCAGGAAAAGCAGCTTTGCAACTGTTTCAAAATTCTTTAATAAAATTGATTTATACATTTAAACAACAAAAAAAAACAGGGCGAATGAGAGTCAGCGTGGTAATTAATACGCAATCTTAAATCCTCAATTCAAAAAATAGAATCTTTATTCCAAAAAATAGGTACGTTTCAGTTCACTTTGGAACCATTTTCAGTAAAACAAATTTAAAATATCAATCCCTTCATGTCCAAGAAAAAATCACCATCAGATTAACAGATTTGATGTTATAATCTATTCGAAACATTAAAATTATCTCATAAATATTTCTATTGAACAAGTTTCAAATTAACAATAAAACTG
Organism: Trachymyrmex cornetzi; assembly: GCF_001594075.2. Classification (NCBI taxonomy): domain Eukaryota; kingdom Metazoa; phylum Arthropoda; class Insecta; order Hymenoptera; family Formicidae; genus Trachymyrmex; species Trachymyrmex cornetzi. The sequence goes on along the minus strand of NW_017300191.1, from coordinate 570,793 downwards.
GTGACTCACCCCAAGACTTAGAAAGAATTCGTCTCAACAAAAATTCTATTTTTTGAATTGAGGATTTAAGATTGCGTATTAATTACCACGCTGACTCTCATTCGCCCTGTTTTTTTGGACTTTTTTTGTTGTTGAATTCGGAAGAGTCCGTAAGAAGATTACATTATTATTGTTTATACATTTAAACCTAGTGTGAAACCAAGAGAATTTTAGAACAGCTGCAAAGCTCCTTTTTCTGGTGAACGTAGTCATATTTTTTTGAGGTAAGAAATAATGAATTATAATAAATCTTACCCAGAGAGAAAAGTTTGTAAGATTTTAAAAATAAACACTTACCTTCTAAAGGTTAAAATATAAAATATCAAGCAATTGATATGAGAATTCCAAGTACGTGAAGTTCTGGTTTATTATGTTTTTTTATCTGCCACAACGTGATCATGCCGTCTGGGAAGAAATCGGGACTCGGTGCACCCGGAGGGTGTGGAGTTTCCGTCGAGAGGGATACTCCTCGCCTCGTTCCGCCGCATTCAACTTTAAAGCCGTTTTTCTCGAAAACTCGATTCCGGCGAGTACGCCATTGGTATTCCGAGGGGGCTATTCGCTTATCCTCGTCCCTCCGGGCCTTTATCCGGGAAGCGTCCCCCCCCCCCCCTCTCTCTCTCTCTCTCTCTCCCCCTCGTCGATCCGAGGTTCGGAAGCACCAAGTCGCCGCCGTGCGCACACGCTCCTTGTCCGGCCAATAACGATGACGAGACCCCTCGTTGCGCCTCTTCATCCGCGACCGGTCGTACGGAGAGGGAAGTATCCACTTGTCCTGTCACCCTAGCATTAGCCACATCGCCCGCCGCCTATCGTTCGCACGAAAATAAACAATCGTGCTGTTCGCGCCCGCGTCGGAGCTGTGTATGATCCGAGAGAATCGTCTTTCCGTTTCCTCTCCTTCCTTTTTCGCCTTTATCCCTCTTCCGTTAAAACAGGAAATGTAGAAAGGACAAAAACTCTTCTGCATAAAGTCCTTCTGTCCGTAATACATTGGACAGCGTATTTTTATACTGTTAAAATTTGCAAGGGGGTACAGCGTGCAATTTGGTACATGTTGTTTCATTCATATCCAGCGTAAATGTATTTTTATATGCATTTTAAGTTTATTGCTTTGGTGCCAACACATATTCGTGTTCTGGCAAAGCAATAGACTTAAAAATGTTGTCATTCGAAAATAAAAATTGCTGTTGAGTCCTTTCGTTACAGCCAAAGTAAAATGTAAAACTTAAAAATAAAGTATAACAGAGTGCATTGTTGAATGTTCATAATTATCTCAATTCGAGTAATTTTTAATCATTTCTGTGCTTCTAATTATATATATATGTCCTTAATTTAATTAAAATAATGAAGTTAAACAATTTAATTGAAGAATATGTGTTCATTTAGTACATCATTTATTAACAATAAGTGCATATGTTAATAGTGTAGACTTTGGAAATTATTTACTTTGAAACTAACCGCTATAGAAATGAATTGATTTAAGGTGTGATCCACTTAGGCCTGCTTTCACCATTGCGGTTAACTTTTTAACCAAGGTTCAACTTACTCCTCAACTCTTTCCAATTCTGGAAAGCGATGAGGAGTAAGTTGAACCTCAGTTAAAGAGTTAACCGCAAATTGTGAAACTGGGTCTTAACCCTGCGAATGTTTCGTTGACAATTAGAAGAAATTTTACCAATTGACCAATCAAAGATTGGCGTTCAGTGAATCGCATCTTTAGATACATTTTGACACACACACGTGGAAGTTAAAAATAATAGAATGTTATTTAACTGAAGGATTACAATTGCTCTTTTGACATCTAACAGTGCGTGCTTAAATCAGACAGCAAGAATATATCGTGTAAATCTTTGTCATATTTTCTCTCCCTTTTTTCTCTCAGAGAGGAATATTTCATAAACCGTTCCGCTCTGCTTATTTTTAATCTATTTTCTCATCACTTTACCACCTTTCAATTCAATACGACGTCCTCCATCGAAAGGATTATGCTAGCTGGTGCTGACTCGCGGAAACTCGGCTATCAAACGCGAAATTGCATTTACTCCCGGACACTCATGATACCGCGTCGTCAGATCCGCAATCGCGCGTCGTCCACGACGTCGTCTCGACGTGGCGTCGTAAAATCAAATGAAGCGATCGAAATCCCGTTTCCCCGCCTTTGTACCACCTCGTCTCCGGCCGGCGATGTGCCGTACGTACGTATTTTGCCGTCGTATTTTATTTTCTATGCCATGACCCATTGGTTGAGAAGCGCAGGAAAAACGCGATGAAGCGATGGACAAAAAAAAAAGGAGGGAAAAACGAAGCTGATGCGACCAATCGTGAAGCGCGCGTGCCCGGCGTTTAACGCCCGCAACGTTGTAAAATGACAACCGAACGACCGTGTTAAATAACGAAGGGAGAATTCCGATAACGCCGCAAACACGCCACGATTTGTGTTTGTCATTGATTTTCCAAGGGAATATTTGTTTCGACGATGGCAGATTTGTAAACTTCGAAAACGAAATCATTTAGCGTTCTCAATGTATATTTCTTCTATCTCAATGAAAATAACGGAGGTAATTATATCATCCAGGATAGCGTGAAGATAAGTAATCACAAAGGTAATAAAGGAAAATCTCCGACGATAACGAGAACGGGCGTAGCTGGATGAAAAAGGATCGGGAGAAGCGCGACCGGGAGAACGTATACCTATATAAAATGGCGGGTCAGAAATCGTGATTCTAACGGGAAATTAATACATCGCGCTCGCAGTTCGTATTTCTCCGCGCTCGGTGTCGTCATGAATATAAAGCCGGCGAGTGGGTGAATCCAACGACGACGCGGACGTCGGCGACGAGGAGTGGAGAGTTTCGGCGAGTGCGTCGCCCTGCTACTACGGTGTGTAACGAACGAGTCTTTTCTGCCGAGCGGAATACAAACTGCGCATTGACTCCATTCCCCGTGCTCGTCGCCCTGAGCCCCC
>NW_017300191.1:558714-567642 GCF_001594075.2 Trachymyrmex cornetzi | reverse complement strand
CGCGCGGGCAGCTCGTCACCGGCTGCGCCTGCTTCCTGGCGGGATGGGAGAACGCGCGCGCGACATAATGCGTCGCTTCAGTCGCTCGGTGTACACACGTACCGCGCCCCAACCAGCGATGACCAGCGTGCCGTGAAGAGGGCATCGGCCGCGATGATTTTTTAATCGCGCGCCGCACGCTGGTCACCCCACGAAAAATGTACAGCGACTCTCAACGATGTTTTTATTACGCTGCTCGATGGTGTTTTTCACCCTTGATTTCACCCAATCTTCACACGTTACGTGGGGTGCGTCGGGAATCCTATTATAGCTCATAATGTTGTTCATTAGCCTTAAAACGCTATCGGTTCAAGTTTTTACAAATTTAGCCAGATCTGAAAATACTTTTTTTTTTTTGTTAAATTATTACAATAATTGTGTGACACAAGACGATTTCTTTTGATAAAAAAAGAATGATTTTACTGAAGTTAAAAATTTAAATAGATACAGATCTGGAAATAATTTTGTCGAATCATTAAGATAATTATACAGGAAAACTCAAGTATGATGAACAATGTTGCGAAATGTTTTGGCATTCTGGCAATCAATTTGGGCGTCTTTACATAATAATTTGAATGGTTCAATAAAATTATTTTTAGATTTGTATCTAACAAAATTTTTAGATATTTCAGTGAATTTATTCTTTCCGTGTATGAAAATTTTATGTATCAGTGAACGAGATTATCGAGCACCAAGTTAAGCCTTTAATGGTTATTAGGAGACCCAATCTGCCTTGCTAAAAGCTAGGGTTGGATAAGCTTTGAAACTAATGATCAGTAATATATAACAGAAAGCGTGATAAGTGATTGCAATTTTTAAACAATTTTGTATTTAATAATATTCTTGAGGCTTTCACGGGTGTTTCCTATATGACAATCTTGAACACGGAGAAAACCCGCGAAACACAAGATTGTCAATTTTGTATTTAATTATTTTTTATTATATATTTTATTTAAACATTATAAAAATATACATAATTGGACATATCAAGATTGAATTTGATGTGTTTATTCTTTCTTTCCTTTTAAGTTAATAATTAGGTTGTGTTTTATGTAAAAATCTAGATTATAAATATTACGTCATTAAAAATGTGAAATGTAGAAAAAATTTGTATTACATTAATTAAAAGTGGTCTATTTCCTTGTACATAAAATTTACTTATCAATAACAATACTCGATATCGATAGTGATCTAAAGTTAGGATCACTTTGAGACATGATTCCACTAATATAAGATTAACTTTAATCTTGGTTTAACTTACTATTTATCCTTTTCTAATTCTTGGAATTAGAAAAGGATAAATAAATTGATCTGAGATTAATCTGAGGTTAATCTTCCACTGGTAGAACTGCTCTTTAAAGATGAAACTTTAAGATGCTCAACCAGAAATATCATACTTGAAGTTTTAAATATAGGAAAATCTTGTAATATTATACAGGAACGCATAATATTATCTACATGTTTCCACGGTAAGCGATTGATTTCACCGTTCCAATATTAATAACCTTTTCGCACGTATAGTATTATATAAACAAACAAGAAAATATTTGTCTATATACTTTCATATCTCGATATACTGCTGCAATTTCCATTGCACAATCGCAATGCAATTTCAATCTCCGTTGTGTAATCTGGCACGGACTTTAGAAACTAAGAGAGAGAGAGGGAGGGAGAGGAAAAACCTAAAAAATATAAGAGTGGCAAGAAGCAAGAGATAAGAAAGAGCAGAAGCCAAGAGCAGGGAAGTAAGAGATGGGAATTAATGGGAGAGGGCCGAGGAATTCCATGTTCGCTGGCTGTTTCCTGTCGAGGAGTCGTGTACGAGACGTTTCGGAAATCCAGAGATTAGTGCGGCGAGCGGTAAGAGGATGACTCCTCTCGAGCAATTTGTCCGTACTTAAGACTCACTGTCGGTCCGGTCTGCGAGATAAAAGAAGCATGCTGGAGGCATTAAGTGTATGTAAGCAAGAGCTGCGGCGATGGCACGAGAAATATATCGACATCGAGAGGAATGTCCTTATCCGTGGAACGATGGCACCGATCGCACGTCACACCGACGACGTCTGGGAAGATGAGAGACGAGTCGCTCAGGTACGGCGGGACGGGGGTTCCCCCGAGTGAATTCGGGACGAGACGACGATAGGAGATTGGAATGCGGCGCGTGCAGTGCGTCGAAAACGTGCCGCAGCGTTTTCTTTCGGGCGCGATGCTTTCTCTTCGAACCTCTCCATGAGACTCGCGTTACACTCGTAAAGGATGTTCACTCTGACAAAGTCTTATCTTGACTTGCGTGTCAATTAACAGGATTAATTGTATACGCATTAGAGAATCTTCCCTAAAACTGTTCTTTTTTTCTTATACTTTCTCATATACAGCTAATATATGCAATGTTTAAAAAATACTCTAATTATCTAGCTGTAAATATCTCTTTTCTATTCGCGTAGTGAAATATTTTCAAAAAGTAATAATTTTTTCAAATATTATACAATATCTTTATCTATCTACTCTTTGTGTGTATCTCTTTTACGGTCTGTATTATATTATCTTTCAGAATTCCAACTGAGAAACATGTACATGAAGATTTCTCTCCCTTCTTTATCTTTTCAACATTATGCGAAATTTTCGTACCGGAATATCGTTGCGACTTAAATTATTTTTATCTCCATGATTTAAGCTCGCGTATGTATTTAATTAATAAGCGGAAGCGGATGATTGCGCTCTCCAAGTCTAAGTGGCGATTACTCATCGGTATGACGTTGACTGACGCCCGTCGATAATGGTTACCACAGACATTCGTACAAATAGCGGAATCGCCAGCTCGCATCGCATCGTCCCGTATCGATTCGCCTCTCGCGACGATTTCCTCGCACACGCCGGCCGTCCCGGCCGGCATTCGATTCGATTTAGCGAGCGTGCACGGGGCGAGCGCTCCAGGATGTAGTCTATAATCACTTCCTCTGCCTAGCCAGCCGATTGGGTGGTAGTGGCCGAGGGGTCGTTCTCGTTGTACATATCCGCCGCGCGTGTATGTACACAACGGCGGGGATACGATCGATTCCGCCGATCAATGTTCCCTAATACAGGGTGTCTGGTAATTGCTGCTGGCGGTAGTGGTGCAGTGCCACCTCAGACAGCACAAATAGCCGATAGGTAATCTTGGATAGCTGCTCGGATTTCCAGATATTTAATATCCTTGTTATCGTGCTGTAGGACAATTAGCTTGTCAACTGTCGGTTTTGACCCGAACTGTCACTCTATTAGATATCAAAGGTAACACAATCCTCGAGTTGAATTTTGTTATTTTTAACCTCCGATGTTTAATCTATTTCTGGTTGAAATTTCTTAGTTTAAAAGTAATCCATATTTTAACGTATATCTATTATTTTAGTGAATAAACTAAATTTTTTTATTCAAATTTATTTCTGGAGTTAAATTGTTAAACTCCACTGTTTTTATTAAATTAACGATGTCATTGAGTAGAAGCAATGGCGACCTAATTAAAAATAACTCAAATTGGATATTATTTAACATTATGAAACTAACAGTGCGGAAATACTTGGTTAACAAGTCAAACTGAAAATATCACATCTGGTTTTTAAATATTCAATTAATAAAACGAATTTTATATCACGAAAGAAAATGTATAGATAAAGTTCGCTTGGAAAACAATATTATAAGTAATTTCGTCTTAAATTTTGTATTTAATTTAGTTTTCTATGATTACAATTTCTATTTAATTTTCTTTCATTTTGATACCAAAAAGAAAATAATAAGTAATTTAGACTATTGAATTTGGCAAACAACTCGGTAAGAATCGTACATAGAAAAACATAACTTTGTCCGATTAAGCAGGACGAAGTAGAACGAGCTTAAGTAACGCGCGTCCCACATTACGCCGGGACGAGTAAACTATAAGTCTTAAAGGTATATTTAAAGTATAAAATATTTTATGTCAAGGAGACTTTGTGTATGTAAGTCTCGTGCACGCTCGCCGGAGTAACACACAGCTTCGTTATACCGCCGATTTATGCGCTTGAATTAAACGACCGCCTGAGGTCTCGAGAAGATGCTGCGAGGATCCAGTGCGAAATACCCTTGCGTTCGAATTAAACGAATTAAGCTTCTGCATGCGCGAGAAACTTGCAAGGACGACGGACTTCAACCGGACGGGGAGTACCGGACGAGAATTCACATGGTCTTAGCCCAAGGCGCCGCGCTACCTTCTGAATCGTCTTTGATTAATAGTTATTAAGAGACGAGCACCGGGAGAATATTACCTTGTCGCAAGGCACGACGAACCAATTGTCCAGCCGCGATAGACACCGAATTGAAAATGCACTGCCGAATAGAACGAGAGAATTTTTTTGCCCGCGCTTTTCAATGAATGATGAAATGGGAAATTTCCCGTTATTGGATTTACGAGAGGTAAGAAACTTGTAAAGCTCAATATTTCAAAGCTTCAGATTTTATTTTCACGATCCAATAATGCGGTGGAACAAAACGTCAATTCGAAACGAGATGGGAAATGTCGTAAGGATGTCAGAGAGTGTTGAAAGAGCGTCAACTGTGCGTTTTAACGTTGAAAGAGTTGTGGATATTGTAATAATCTGAAACCGAGCTCACAGATGGACCGTTACGACTATTCGTTCGCGATCCTCCAGCACACTCGAAGACTGTCAAAACAAATATCGTTTTCGAGATGACGTTACTCTCGTGCAACGGAATGTGAGTTTAATATTATTCTTTGACAGCTTTTAAATGCATGAGAAGTTATAAACGCAACAAAGGATGCAGGTGTATGAAAAATTTATCGCTTGCAATAAATGTATGTAAAAGTACGCTGTAGAGAAATATAACGATAAAAATGTTTCAATCATAATTTCGTAAAGTTACGGAGAATCGCGTTGGAGATACATTGTCGCAGAGGAAATTCCGCTGGCGAATTAAATGAATGCATGGAGCACTCTTTTCGTCGTGCTATTTCTTCGCATTGGCTAAGTTTATCTTTCCTTTCAGAGAGAATCTTGCATAAGAAGGTAAACACAGTGATTCGATAAACTCGCGGGATAGGCCGCCGTTCAAGACCCTGTTCCTTATTTAGAATTTGCGCGATCGAAGTCGAGACTATACAAAGAGTAGGTATAAGCGATTGCATACATTTCTAATTTATCGTGTTGTTCCATATCGAGATGATACGGACAACGGAGAAGGATAAATTGGCAATAATTTTATTTTATTGAATACGGAAATACGATTCAGAAGTTAATTCTACATTCTACACTCAAAATGCGAGAAAAAGATTGTAATATATTTATTGGTTCTTTTATTTAATAATTATTTTAAACCTCGATACGTAGGTTTTAATATTGGCATTTTCTAATCCGTAAACTGCCTAATCGTGTTAGTTTTATAATAAAATTTCTTTTTGTTTCCTATTTTGTAAAAATTTTCAATACGACGTGCAGAAATATTGTTCAAAAACTTACTACATTAAGATATTCTTTTATTTAAAAAAGTATTAATCTAGAAACGTATGTTTACGAAGATACACGATATTTCTAGATGATTTCATAAACAAATAGTAAAAAATAAATAAAATTCCTTGCAAATTTTAATATTTAAAATTTTATCTTTATTTTAAATTTTTTTTCAAGATAATATTAAACGTTAGTTAAAATATAATGATGATTTTAACAACATTATACAAAAGACACTGTAAAAACGATTTCAATGGAAAGAAATATCTTTTAATACATATCTAAAACTCGTACTCGTTTTTTTATTTTCACATACTAACGATTGGATTATTATAGAAAAACATACCTTTTAAAAGAGATTTATTTACTGCTCTTTCGGGAGTAAAAAGATTACGTTATTATAAAATTAGGTCGTTTTCATTTTATCAAAAATTATTATATTATCGTTGATACAATTTTTAAAAAAGATTTTCTAAATTCGTAATTTCTTATCACAGATGTGATGACCTCTTCTGCATATATCCGCAGATATATCTATGAGACCTACAATTTTAAAGTCTGTTCTGATTTCTGAACGACCTATTAGAAAAGGTTCTCATAGCAAAGATACTTTCGGTAATTGCTTTTCAAGAGACGATCAAATAAAATCTAATATTAATATACGTTTTGGGTGGATGTTTGAACCTAAATCATGGAGAACGGACGATCTTTACGTTATAATCGTCATAAAAATTATATATGTAATGGTATCTACCGTTTAATAATTTATTCACTTATATATTTAATTTTTATATTAATTTTTAACCGTCCTCTGCATTCATATATTTACTCCCTCTGTCCAGTTCAAATTATTTTACTGTTTTCAAAAAATGTAGAAAAATTCAGGGTTATTTTTCAATATTTCTATTACATTACCAAATAGCTTTTCAACGAGATATTTTAGGAGAAGAAATCCTCCTTCCTTTACTTCGAAGAAACGAGAATTAAACCTTTTTATTAATGAATAACAAATCATCTAGAAACATTATATATCGGGAGCTATAAGTAGTTCGTGTTCATAATCTCTGTAATATATATTTACAAGTGATTTGTTGTTAATAAAAGTTAAGTACAGTGATGATGTACATCATTTAATAAATAAACATACTGTATTTAATATTATTTAATAAATTATTAATTATATTTAGTAAACATTTTTTTGTTACGTATATTTAATATACATTTAATTAAATTATTAAATATGATATATTTTAGGTGGATTTAAAATCGAATCTTTGACACAAAGAACAAGCGCTCAATTTTTTACAGTTTTTACATCATGATCAACACACAGATGATAAACAATATTTTAATAATATGCAAGCTTATTTATAAAAAGCATCTGTAATTCGTTTGTAAACGATAAAATATTCTTTGCAATAATATACGATTCGATATCGAAAAATAAGTCAAAAATATACGAACGACAGGTATACAAACACACGATAAAAAACATATCTGAGAATTGACAATGAAGATAGGTAAACCGGGTAAACGTACCACATTCGTGGAACTGTCTGAGCATCGACGGGTGGCTGGGATAAAAAACAATCTCTCGATGTTAAAGCCGTTTACGTGCGTACGAAAGTGGAATCCTCCGGTGTGTAATCCGAGTGGATAATGGACATGAACGGAGATAAAGGTGGGAGGAGGAACTGTGAAAGAGACGCACTTTACGCTATTTCCCCCTCTCTCTCTCTCTCTCTTTGTTTTTCTTCTTCTTTTTCTATTTCGTCGAATCTCGCGTTCGCTTAGGGCTGACAAACAAAGGTGACGAAAGGCTCCACATCGCGGAATGAAACGCGGGAGGACGAATCATTACAAATGGAAGCGTTTCATAGATTTCGTAACGGTCATTGTTACGTACGTCCTGCAAATCCAAGAGTGTAACTAAGGTTATTACATTCGTTGCACGACAAATTTTTCAAGCCTGTTAATTACCTATGGGATAGAGAGACCTGAAAACTTCTCTGTCTCGCAGCTAATTAACATACTTGACAAATTTGTCGTACGATAAAGAAGTTCTCGAGTTTCTGGAAACCTTCTCTATCTTAATAGTCAATCAATACGTTTGAAAAATTTGTCATACGACAAATGAAATATTAGATTAATAAAGTAGCTTCATACATGTGTGTGTGATTCAGTTTTTTCCGTATAAAAATAATACACTACATTATATACAAAAATAGATTTATATGTTTATATGTATACCACAATGTTATATTTATATGCCTTGAGTTAAATAACATATTTTTAATTCCATCAATATATCAAAATATAAATCAATTCATTTCTGTGGCTGAATTATCTTTAAAGTAAATAATATTCATATTAACATACGAACTTAGTAAATAATAAACTAAATTTTGATCAAATTTAATGCATTTCTTGAGTTATTGCATTACTTAAATTATTTAACGTTTTTATTTTGGTTAAATTAACGATACACATATTAAATTAACAGTGGCGATTTATAGAAATGATTAAAAATAACTAAAATTATTATAGGTATAATTTAAATTTAATTTCTAAATTCAACAATTTAAGGATATTTTATACATATTTTCAAAATGATACCAAAATTATGAAAAAATTGCAGATTATTTTAAATCACGTTTAAAAATAATACGACAAACTTGATGACAGTTTACTATCTGGATCATAAGTCATTTTAACATTTAGTACTAGATTTTAATTTGTGCTCTAATATAAATATATAGAAATGTATTATTAAAAAAATGATAAAAATCTCCATTTTTAAAATATAAGTACATTATATATTCAAGATTATTTACGTAGAGTTACATTGCGATGTATGAACTAGTTGTCCAGTAAATAAACAAAATATTTATTCTACATATTTGTAACTAATCAGTGAATCACAATGAAACTTTGCATAAATTATTTCGAATATTTAAAGTACTTATAAAAGGAAAATGTACATTTTTTTATCATTTAAAAATTTTAATTTTTAACGTTAATTTAACTAAAATAAAAATAACAAATAAAATTAATTAATTACAAAAATGTGTTATTAAACAAAAATCTAATTTTATTCACACAACTTTCATATGTACATAATTTATGTAAAGTGTAAATATTAAACGTACTTTCAAATTGAACTTTCTTTCCTTAAAGCATTCATAATTTCTACATCCCTAATTTCTTCATCTCTCTAATATTAAATATCTATTCCTATTGCCATAACGTTTCTTCCATTGTGAGCAGGGTAAATCACACACGTATATGAAGGCACTTATTACACACTTGGATTTGCAATGCGTATCGCATACGTGCACGTTTGGCGGGCCGTTAGAGCGAAGTGGTTGCGCGGCGGCGAGGCGAGACGCGACCGGCGACGCGGCGCGGCGCG
>NW_017300191.1:495627-558614 GCF_001594075.2 Trachymyrmex cornetzi | reverse complement strand
CACGCGCGAAGCGACGTTCGCCGACGTATCGTCCTCTGTCTCTCCTTTCTATCTCTTTCTCGTCTTTTTATCACTGCCGTAAATCTTGTTCTTTCGTTGACCAGCGGCGACGATCGCCACGAAGTTTGCCGCCGTCGGCAGACGGTGCGCGTTCGTTTCTCTCGTCCGTTCGACCGTCCCGTTCGCGTCGGCGAAGGAAAGAGGAAGGCGACAGGAAGTCGTAAGGGTTAGAGGGAGAATAACGGAGCAGTGGCACGAGACGACGATCGACGCCGTCGCCGCCCCCGCTGTTATCGTCCGATGTGTGAAAAGTGCGCGAGTCCGCGAGAACGCGACGCCGACACAGTATCGATAGCGTAACGTGCTGAACGTTGCCGCGGAGGAAGTTTCACGCGCGGCAGCTTCATACCGAACGGGGAACGCGCGCTCGCGCGTGTTCCGATCGTCGTCGTTCCGCACACATACCGCGTCACAATTAAGACCGCGGTATCGAAATCGGAGGTAATCGCGCACGCGGAGTGGTGAGAGTCGATCGCAGAAATCAAGCGTCGATCGAAATTAAACGTCATCGAAGCGAGATCGGGCGGGCGATAACGGGGCGAGCGATCGGAGCGGCGAAGATGCATTCCAGATGGACGATGACGCCGCGACGTCTGTATTGTCTGTAACGGTCGCCGCCGTCGGTTAGGTAAGAAAACGTCGTCGTATTTATTATTTAATCGTCCCTCCACGCGAAAGTCCGCCGCCGCGATCCGCGCGCGACGGTGTATCGACGTGAATCGCGCGGGTTATGACGCGCCGCGCCGCTTAGGGACGCTCGACAAGCGCTCGTAACCGGAGCCCCGGGTAGCCGCGAGTGCGTGCGTGCGTGCGTGCGTGCGCGACAACGTCAGCGACAGCGATGGAGAACGACCCGGCGGCCAAGTCCTGGCCGTCGGGCCCGGGGACGGGCAAGGGATCGTCGCCGTCCTGCCTGGAGGCGTCGATGCCGCGGAAGTTCCGCGACGGGGACCTCCGTGCGGGGACCGCGGGCCTCAATTGGGCGCTGTGCGCCCTCTGCCTTGCCAGCTTCGCCGTGTCCGGCGTGCTCTTCTACCGCGAGCTCGGCTTGGAGTCCAGGATCGCGAGTCTGGAGGCACGCTGCATGCGCGTCCAGGATCCCTCGTCGCCGGTGGAAGCCCTGGTGCAGAGGCTCAAGGCGGAGATGCAGGAGCAACTGCGGCAGACGCAACGGCTCGATTCCACCGCGGTCTTCAGGCCCAAACGCGACATCTCCGAGTGTAATTGTCCTCCAGGTAAATTCGTCTTATTTGAAAACAACGTTGCTCCTCTCTCTCTTCTTCGTAAATTGATGCTTTACTGACTGAACGGCTTTAATGTATTTTATTACAACGTTTGCATCTCGTGAAATATTGTTTAATTGTTGATGATAATTGGCGTAATTATGGATGCTTTTACGTCGAATCTCGATATTACGAATTGTTGCAGCACTGCGTAATCACTCCGGGAAAAAGGCATAATGATAGTAAAAACCAGGGTAAGGTGGTATAATTTCGAATATTGTACGATTCTGAACGAAATAAGATTTAAATCTAATTTTCGAGGTTTAAAATTTGTTTTTTTTTTGTTTTGTGGGGAATTTCCTTTAGTATATTCTTCACATAATGGAAATCAAGGTTGCCAATCTTGAACCTCAAATTTGGATTCAAATATTTTGTTCAGAATTGTAGCATGCTCGAAATTATACCATGTTACCCTAAAAGTGACAACTGTACAAGTTTTATATGTAGAATTAAATGTACACACACACATAGTTGAATAAACTGTTGCATTCCAACTATAAAATAGTTTATTCAACTATATATTGTATATTAATTCTTATAATATACATGATTGGATTATTTATTATGATCCTGTGCATTTCTTTTTTTTGAAACACTTTGAAGATGTTAAAATATTTGTAAAAAATAATTATAAATAAGTATAAATTAATTTATAAGTAATTACAATCATTTATAATTAATTTTTAAATGATTTATAAAATACTTTAAACATGTTAAAATACATGTAAGAATCACTTAATAATTTTTGTATGTTTATGAAAATGATAAAAATCACTGTGTATATTAAGTTGTCACATTTATAGTTTCACTATCACTATAGTTTTTTTTTATAAGTGGAAAATTACATAATTAGCATAATTACGGATGCTTTTATAATAATATTGTTTCAGTTACTACGTAATATAATATAAAAATTATTATATATTAACACACGAGGATACGAGAAATGGATAAACTTAACATTTTACACACACATCTTTGTAGATTTGTTTTATTTCTTAAAAATTACAAATCATATTTCTTTGAATTGTCACAATATGAGTTACATATTGTAAATATGTAACTTCAAAATCATAGGCTATTTTCTAATAAAATTAATTAACGGCGTCTAAAATTTCACGTACTATTCCATCAAAAATAATTAAAAGATAATCAATTTCAAGGCACATATTTACTAGAAATGTGGAATTTTTAAATAGTGCTATTTTTCACGAAAATGAATATCCGATATGCCGAGCGATATGCGATCCGAACTCGAAATATCGCAGTAAATTATCATAATTTCTTCATTCAATGACACATGAAAAAACGTTTAATATTATACGAATTGACATCTCAGTAAAGTGCTAATCGAAGGATTTACAGCAACTCCTAATTGCGGAAGTAATCCACAAAACAAACTCCGTGTTTGTTTCCGGCGAATCCAATTATGTCGGAAAGAATTCTTGTTTCCAATGTATCGCAGATCTTACAAATGTTTGTGTAGAATAAAGAATTTTTGCAATCATTATAAATCGGTTTTCTAGCAAACCCTTCAAAAAAGGTACCTTGTGTAAGCTCTCGGTTCATTGAAGCGAGCGAAGAAAAGTGTAATCAGGACTTGTAAATGTTACGCTTTCTTCAAGTCACATGATACTATATCCGATCTCTTCATTATACTAACAAAAATACAACCGTACTTTTTTACGGTTAACGAATTAAGATTTACGAGACTCTTTAGATTAGGTACGCTCGCATCTTCTTATCTTCTTTGATTCCAATGAGAAAAAAGTTTTAAAGAGTCAGCAAATTACATATTGCGTGTTCTAAATCAAGTTGGAATACGGGGAAAGGGTACTTTGTTATCAAATTGTGCTGCGAACACTGAAATTAGCTGACTGTAGAAAAAAAAGTACTCCAACCTTTTGATATTGTATATCGTGCATTTACATTTTTATTACTACGGTAGACTCGTAATTCCATTTTGCCCACTCGACGTCGCGTCTGATATCGTTTTGCGAAAAGCGCGTTGCGCTGCTTTTCTATCGTGTCTTCTGTTTGAAACTCTATTCTAACCAAACGATTCTCTCTACAAACACTCGCTTTACGCTCCACGGCTTGCTTGCCGCGACTTCACTCCCGACTCTTATTCATGACAGAACAAAGTAGCAAAAGGGCAAAACGCAAAAGCCGCAATGTTGGAAGAACCCGCGAACGGAGTCACCTACCTCGCGACCTACGAAACGTGCGAACGTAATAATAAAAATGAGGAAGAAAATTCACGAGAAAAATCACGGTGGTTTCTGTCGTTTCTGGATCTCATCTCATACAGCATAGATCTTCAAGAGATTGTACTAAGAAAGTTCAGATGTTCTACGTTCTCGGAACGTTCCTATACTAGAAAAAGAGTAGTCGCAAATTGGATTAATTGCAATTTTGCTTGAAAGTGGACAAATCAGAATTTTCTAGTTGAATCTATTATAATTCTAATTGAAATTACTAGAATTCTGATATGATTAGACTCTTCTGGTTTGTTTATTTTCAGAAAGAATACTTTCGCGTTTTCGCGATCATTCTAGTATCATTTTATTTCTACATTTTCTTATACGTTTTTCTTTATGAAATCGGAAATTATAATAATGGCACTTAAAAAAAAATTGGTACGTTGAAATAAAGAATAAAATCCTTTTATTCACATCGTTACGAAAATCGCTGTCGGTTATATGCTTCAATCATTTAAAAACTAATTCAGAGTTGGATTAACAATTGAATGATTGAAGCATAACCGACATAGGTTAGATATTAAAGGAACAATGGTAATCGATATTAAAGGAACAATAGTAATCTAATCCCATGAATTAAATAATATTCTGTTTTTAACTTCCACCTATGTCGAAATGTAAATCATTTCTATGGTTATAGTTTCTATGGTTATAGTTTCAAAGTAGACATGGTTCATATTATGCACTTGTAAATAACAAACTAAATTTAAATCAAATTTAATACATTTTTTTTAGTTAAATTATTTTCCATTGTTTTAGTTAAATTAACGACATATTAGGTGCATAGGAATAATAGTTTTGACCTGTAGATATTAAAAATAACTCAAATTGGTTATAATTTGATATTACAAATTTAACAGTGTAATTGACAGTAATTTCGTAACGAATTTTTATAACTTTATTTCAATATACTAATTTTTCCTTGAGTGTAGCGTTATTATAATGATAATTTTCGGTTTCCACACAGAAAGATACATAAAAATGTACCAACCAAACGAACGGTCGCAAAAAAGTTATCCTCCCTTCTTTTCTCAGAGCAGGACATCCCTAAAATTTGCTGTTCGGAATACGACGTTTTCAGATTAAGTATCTACGTCATTCCAGTCGAATGTCGAGCAAATGTCATGGTGCACTTTGAAAAGAGTACGAAGGCGCTCCTTCTCGCGTTCTTGTCTGATTCGTCGACATTCCATCTGCGTGAGCCAAATGATCATGACTGCACATGATCGTCGATCGTCGTCAATCGGCTAATAAATAGAAGAAAGGAAGAAAGAAAGAAAGAGACTGTCCGCGTGTTGACTCGGTGAAATCCAGGCTTTGTGCGCGAGGCTCCTTCCTGTCATTAAGACAGATGCGCGATTGCTTCATTGCAGCTTTCATCAAGTCGCACTCGCCGAGGCTCCGACAATAACTGTTGCGATAATCGTGCTATGTACCCGTGTCATGATAACTTCACATATGCATCATCGGTTAAACGTGAGGTATCAACGGTACGTACCGTTAGGGAGGGGCGATGTAAAAATTGTACTACAAATATATATATATATATATCTACGTATTTATTTATTTTGTTTTATATTCTCCAACTATTTATTTCATTATACAATAAATACTCGCGTTTCAGAGCAATCTGCGTGTTTATATATGCCGTTACGGCCGTTACAGGTATTTGATGGTAACGAATTAATGCGTGTGTGTATAAATATTGATATAAAAATATTTTACGTATAAAAATATTTTTATATTAAATAGAACAGAGTAGACTTTTATCAATGTTACTGTATGATTTTCGCGAGATCGCGAAATACCGTTTAACTGGTATATACTGTGAAATTTTACGCGGAGAAGAAAACCTCCTTCTCTCAATCGAGCGGCTGCTTTACAACGAGAAAGCAACTCCTAGGAACGAGGAAAATCCTTGTGTTTTAGAACCGAAACTTGCAACCGCCGTGAAACCATCGAATTCGCGGGAAGGAGAATTTACGACCAATAAGTGCAACTTCAGCCCTTCGCGGCTTGCGGCAAGTTTATGTAGAGCAAATGATGTAGTTACGAGCATCATTAAGAGTCATTTTACGATAGCGATGCAATTTATTCTCTCTCTCTCTCTCTCTCTCTCTCTCTCTCTCTCTCTCTGTCTTTCCGCGAAATTGTCGATTTTCAAAGCGTACAAACTGCAAGAGTATCGACCACCTTTTCCTTCCCCGGTCCTTTTGCACAACCGCGCACGAAAAAGCATCCACGGAGTAGGTAGCTCGCTAATTGCAATAATTACTCCATTGTCGGACGCCGCTCTCCGAGTCCGAGGTAGGAACTATTTTCCGGCGAAGTACGGCTGGGACGGAAACGGAAGCGCGTATACGGTGAGAGGGAGGAGAAGTGGAACTGCCGGCCGGATTAATTCCGCGCTCCGTTTCTGCTCGCAGTCCACTCGCCGCTATCTCGTGTCTGACTCTTCTCTTCTTTATTTTTCTCCTTTTTTTTTCCTTATTCCGTTGGTAGCCGTACCTTTCTCTTATCGCGCGTCCACGGCACGACGAGCAACAAAAGGGGAGAGAGAGAGAGAGAGAGAGAGAGAGAGAGAGAACCGAACTCACAATTCTCGTTGACTCTCCTCGCGACGGCGTCCCAAAATTGAGACATGCGAGCTGACGCACCAGCATCATAAATCTTTGCCTTCTCCCTCGTAGCTAGCGAAGGGTGTCCGTATCTATCGCATCCCTCGCATCATTCCTCCCCTTTCGGCTCTGTCTACGTGTAGAACTCGCCGTGTGGAACTGAAGGCGTGGAGACGCCCTAATATCTGATGCGCGAGGCGACCGGGATCGCCGAACTTCGACGCATGAAGTTGGGAATGTAAAATTTCTTCGAAACGAGAGGATCTATTTACATTTTACTCGTGTAAAATGCAGGAAATGTCGACTCCCGTCGAGAGAGATACCTGAGAAAACGCGAAACATTTTGCTATCGGAAATCTCCTTCGCCCGCGTAAAATGTAATTTGGATCGCATAAAATATCTGCCATGCGTGAGGTATTCCCTGGAAATTTTATGTTGTGAAAATTTTATACCGTGTTCTACGATATTACTGGAATAACGTGATTGGAAACAGAATGTGACGAGTTAACAAGTACTGTTAACTATAAAGGTATAATGTATCAGTTAGTGGACAGTTAGTGAACGTGACCCAATTGGACAAAATGACAAATTATATATGACTCTAATAAATTCGTTGTTTATACAAAAGCTTAATAATAAATTTGTTTATCATCGTGCATATATCATTAAAAGCTTAACTAAATTACAATTTTTGCCATTCTGTCCAATAATTGGGTCATGTCCACTAAAGGTACACACAAAAGGTATCATTCCATTGTTAAAAAAAAATGATTACTCAATTTACTTTCTTCCTTTTAAATACTTAACGGTTATCTTTAATAAAGAATATTTTCTTGATAATAATTTTAAAATATACTTATTACAAATTTTAGAAAAACTTATTATTACGTACTCTCTAAACAAAATTTATTTTCTTTTGAAGAATATTATTATATAAACTCTCTCTGATCGAAAAAAAATGACTTTAATGACAAGCAAATCAAATTGGTTTGAATCTAATAATAATCTTGATTGATGTATTAAATTTACTAGGATTCAAAATATATCTTGAATAAATTTGACGCTTTATGATGAACTTGTAATAGATTTGCGGATATATGAACTTTTCAAATATATTTGAAACAAGTAGATAATTATATGTAGTACCAAATAATAATAATGTAATCTTCTTACAGACTCTCCCAAATTCAACAACAAAAAACTCCAAAACCAGAGCGAATGAGAGTCAGCGTGGTAATTAATACGCAATCTTGATTCTTCAATTCAAATTAGAATCTTTATTCCAACAATAGTACGTTTCAGTTCACTTTGGAACCATCTTCAGCAAACAACATGCGTTTTTAATTTGATACTTTTTAGTGAATATTAATTGTATTTATTTGATCCAATGTTGAGACGAATTCCTTCTATGTCTTGGGATTATAACATCAAATCTGCTAATCTGATGGTGATTTTTCTTTGACATGAAGGGATTGATATTTTTAATTTGTTTGCTGAAGATGGTTCCAAAGTGAACTGAAATGTACTATTGTTGGAATAAAGGTTCTAATTTGAATTGAAGAATTAAGATTGCGTATTAATTACCACGCTGACTCTCATTCGACCTGGTTTTGGAGTTTTTTGTTGTTGTATGTGTAGTACCTATTTTTCTGTGTGTACATTAACGTTGTCCTAAACTCTTTCAATTTTAATGTAACAAAAGTAATTGCTGGTAAAGTACGAGCTCTCTCGCGATCGACCTTTTTCGGAAGACACTTATCGCCGTTTCCACTCGGCGTTGTTACCCACTTACGTACCGTACCATCGCGGGGCAAACGCGGTAATGCGATTGACCGTGTGACAAACGATGCGTGGTTGGACCATCGTGATCGAACCGTCAGGACGAATAGGAAGTAAGGTGGAAGAGAAAAGACGAATCCCTCTCCTTGAAAAGAGCACACATCGGTATAAGAAACGACGTTGGTTCCGAACGACGCCGCATACTTCTCGTTATATCCGGGCGTTTTTCCACGCCTCGGGGAAATCGATGGGCGTCCGAGGACTTTTCATCTCTCTCTCTCTCTCTCTCTCACTCTCTGCCCCCCGCAACGACGGTACGCGATCGGGAGATCTGCCGTTAATTCGCTCCATTTGAAATCGAATCGAAAGCTATTCCGCAGATAGATTACCTTCGTATGCAGCCCATACGCTCGAAAGAATGTTGAATAGAGAGGAATAGAATCGTCAGAGCGAACACGCCGCGCTTTGTCCCGCTCGATGCGGGAATGGAGTGATCATGTTGCATCCCGGGAATTTTGATTTCTATATTCTCATTACAGAAGAATACCCGTTACATTGAAATCACGAAAGATTTTTCCATTATGATCAAATGCGGCGATTATTGGGCATTGCTCTGCAAATGGAAGTGAAAGGCAAAATTTGCGTGGGTGCAATAATCTTCCTCTGGGAGCTAGGCAAGAAGTTTCATCCTATATATGATATAGTATCGAGAAATAACGTATCGTAATCGGCGAATTGAAGAACTACGTCTTTCTATTTCATATAACTTTTTAATGTTTGATATCAAACATCCCGGTTGAATTTCACGAACGTGAAGTAATTCACTTATAAATTTATTTAATCGAAGGAAATGGGAGAAAGAAATTCTGAGAACGTTCACATCGAAATGATTAAACTTAAGTCGCTAATATAACGGAAAAATGATCTATATCTTATTAATACAGCCATCACTCATCTCTTAATTTACCCTGTAATAACTTCAGTCAAGATGCTCGTTCCCCAGAATCCGGTAAATGCAATATTTGCAAGGGAAAAATCGATATACCTCGAATATCGGAATTTCCCTTAACATATATGTTACATAATCGATGCACGATGTCGTACGTCGCTCGACGTGTCACGGGTGAAGTGGAGCGAGGAGATCTACGGGATTGCACATGGAAAGATCAAGGTCGATTAGCCGATCGCTCGTTCTCGGATGTCCCGAGAAATTGATGGTCGCTCGCAAACTACATCGATGAAACGCCTACTCCGGTTCATGCCGCGGTCCATGCATGCGCTTCCAATCTCCTTCCCCCCCCCCTCTCTCTCTCTCTCTTTCTCTTTCTCTCTATCCACTTTCAGCCAAATTGCTATCTATCTCGGTAGATCAACGGGAAGGAGGAGAATGATGCATTGTCTCGGCTGTGTACAGGTAGCATGCACCAGCCAGCCACCAGGAATATGGACGTCTTCCTGTAGCTTACCCTAATAGAAATTAAACTTGCAGTATCTCGCTGACCGGAGATCTTCGAACCGTTTATCATAGAAAACGCGACGTAGAGTTATGTTTCCTTCAGGAAGGAGGAGGCGAAGCGCGAGTTAACTCCACCATTGTATCTTAGGAGGAATATAAGGCAATGCGAAGTCGTATACATTCGTTCGTTGAGTAAATAAAACAAATGTCCGGCATATAATTACGTAAAAAGGGTGTGGTATTACAATGACAAACGATGGGATTCGCGCCAACTTCTACCGGTCGGTATAAATTATTATCCTTCGATGAAGTTGAAGTCGATTTTTCCTCGACGAGAGAATGCCGAGACAATTTATAGTTCTTTGAGTTAAAGGCGATCGGCGATTTAAACTTCTTTCGGGAAAGAAGAATAGGCGGCGCAAACTCATTCTTCGGTTACATTAAAGCTGAACTTTACTTCAGCGGAATCTTAATTTGCGGCTTAATTAGAAAGACTTCTTACGTTGTAAACTCGTTAAATCAAATTTCCGTTAGGAAAATTCCATTCTAAATTGTTTCGTAAATTCTGTAGAGGCAAGGAATGGGGATGAAAATGACCGAAAACGAATTAGAAACTTTGAAAAAACTTATTAAAAAAACAATGCTCTTTCTCGGCCTCTGAAAGTTTTTTATTTGGATATATTTTTTTGGAGCATTTGACACTGTATTATTGTACCAAAATATAATTTTAACCTTCATACAAAAGATTTCTGTGAAAAGATAGCTGTAAAAGTTAAAATGTAGTACAATAACACCAAGTTTTTTATTTGGATATATTTTTTTGGAACATTTGACGCTGTATTATTGTACCAAAATATAATTTTAACCTTCATACAAAAGATTTCTGTGAAAAGATAGTTGTAAAAGTTAAAATGTAGTACAATAACACCAAGTGGCAGTAGTCATGAATATAGTCACATCTTCATAATTATTCGGATAATATTTTATACTATACACTGTAATTTTAAAAGTTAAGTAAGTATTTCATACTTGTTAGTGTAAACAGTACTTTAAAGGCGCCTCCAGTCAATATGGCCAACGTTTGATAACATTAGCAAATATATATGTATACCATACATAATTATTCGTATTGAATGTAGGCCAATATTTAGCGAATATGTGCAAAGTTGGCATATACATTGGCTATATCGTCTGTAGGCGCCTTTAGTATAGTTGACGCTGCTTTTGTTGTATATTTGTTATAATTGTATATATTCTAAAATGTAAATTAGTCAAACAACGTTTATCAAACTATCTTCAACTATTGAATCGATATTATATTAAGATGGTTGCCCTTTCCTAAAATTAAAAGTTAGAATATGTACAATTGCAATCAATATACACAACAAAACAGTGTCAATTGCGCTAATTAACAACAATACGGGCTACACACTGCTTGTTTAGCTTTTAAAATTGGAGTAAAATATAAAACATTTATCTTTCAAATAATTATAAGTGACTATTACCGGTAAAGAATATCAACTCATTAGACACCGTAAGGATGTTTCTGTTTTAATTTGAAAGACGAAAATATTAAATGTCAAAATGACGTAGATATATAAAACATTTTAGCAATGAATATCAAGAAAAATGAATTCTATATCTTTTTCTATTTATTTAACACGAACTCTATATATTTTTCATGAGTTTTATATCATTTTGATTAAAAACTCATTTAAGAAATCTATTTTTTACTTGATACTCTTCTTTGGAGTAAAACACTTGTTTTTCTTCATCTCTAATCGATGGTTACGCGACATTTTGTATTTTACAAAAATATGTTGTAATATGAAGCGTACGAATCAGACGACGGCGGACGAATCTTTTGTCGAAGTGGATATAAGTTGGATACCATTCTGTGTATCAAAAGAACATGTTCTCGTCCCATATACCGAGGAATAGACGCGCGTGATCGAACGTGTTGGTACCGCATGTGGATCGTTGTCGTATTGGTAAAGAAATCGAAATCAAGAGGCGGGATTGTCCGGAATCGACTTTTGAAATAAAAAAACCTACAAGTCCCGACAACTTCTATCGCGAAACGGAGAAGACATTTCCTTCCGTCTGGGTGCCTGGATAAGCGACTCGCTTGTATGTGCCCGCTTGGAGCCAAATTACCAACTACTACACTCCGGAAGTACACTTCGTGTCGCGGGAAGGATGGGGGTGCCATTACTATGTACGTGTACCTACCTGGATAGAGAGAGAATATGGGGGTAGAGTTACGTAATGCGTCCTCACCGGCGAACTTTTAACATGTTATGTTCCGGTAGATAGGGAGTCTATACATGCCGAAATACATGCCGAAAATATTTTACTTTCTCGTGAAATTTCTCAACTGTGTTTATTGAAAATTAGTTTGATAAAAATTTAATTAATTAACGCGTAATTCTATTAATTAACTTAAAATTTGTTTGACATACATTATACATCGCGAAGTTTGTATAATAATTTAATATTGGACGAAATTAAAATTACTTAATAATTATTCGTGATTATATATTTACAGAAATTATGATTTTGCTGAAATATCTAAAAATTTAGCTAGATACAAATCTGAAAATAATTTATGTAGAAAACTCAAGCATAATAAACAGTACTGTAAAAAAAAAATTTTCATGTTCTAGAAATCAGCTTGATCAAAATTATTTCAAAATTATTTCAACAAAATAGTCCTTTTCATGTATATTATTCGCATGATTATGTAATTTTCGAATTTATCCCTTAAACGGAAGACATTTTTCTCAATTTTTCTCTGATATTTATGATGTTACTACACGAGAAAAGGAATTAAAAAAGAAGAAATGATTGTATCGCATTAACTTTTTGCCAGCCAGATCGCGAAGTAGCTTATATCGAGCCCTCGAGTCCTCCTCTGAGTGCTGTGGAGTCCTCCGCTAAGTTTAACGGCTCCTTGATAACCTTTCTTATTTCTCTACACGTACTTCTTGCGGCCCTCTCTTTCCCATCGCGCCCGATAAAGAAATCATTTATTCATTAATTCCTTTTTCATTCGGGGCAAAATATTGCTCGAGGAAGTGTATAGGAGTACAAACGGAGAGCAAGCTTACAATTTATGCATGACTCGATACTAGAACAAACTTCGGAAATTGTGGACTCGTTTCTCGTTGGCGTCTTCCGAAACTCCTGTACAACGCGACTGAATTACCATCACCTTTAATCCGCAACGAGCTCGCGCGACATCGCCTAGGCGGAGGGGTGACACATCGCGGCGAGAGAGCTTCCGCCATACCATCTCAGTCTCGCCTATCGGCGAAACTGCAACAAATTGAATTCCGTGTTCGGTAACGCGAGAGAGAAGCGGTATGTACGTTGGCTCGCGAAAGTTGGCGCGATTTACGATTGGCGCACCACGTGTGTCAGACCCGGGGATGGAAGTTTATGCCGGCGAACCGCTCGCGCGCCATCCGACAAAACTTATTACCGCGCTCGGATCGCGCGCGCACGAGGGAGGCTGCCCTTGTTTCGCGAGAGTTTCCGGCGTATGTCACATTTACCGGCATTTCCGCGTCTTCCTTTTTTCTCTCTCCTCTCTTCCTTTCGTCGAAACGTGCCCGGCGGGAACGCGGTCCGCGTTCGAAGGTCGCGATCGATTCGCGAACCCGGGGCGTGTCTCTCTCTCCGGCGAGCTTTTGCACCTCGATAAATTTGAGTGAGACTTCCGTTAAATATTTGGACAATGAGAGAGAGAAAGAGCTTTCTTTGAAGTCCCGGCTAGAAGGCTCGCGACCTCGAACGTAGACGAGAAGCCCCGAACGTGTGAAATATCGAAATTAAAGATCTCTATTGTGATGGTGGAGACGTGATGGTATAGTGATTCAATCAATTGTTCGAGTTCTTCGAAGATAGTGATTGCCAGTAAATAAAGAAAGATAAAATCAACTGCACACATTTATCGTTTTAGTTTCCGAAGAAACTTTAGATAATAAGATTTTTATTCTCTCCATTTAATTTCTAAATGCACTTTTTATTAACAGGACAGTAGTGTTTCAGTCCTATAGAGATATTTAATATCGAAGACCTAAAATAAGTTACATCCGACGCGACAAAATGAAAGTTAATAGTTCGCGAACAGTCGAGTAATAATTTAACTTAAAGTTCGTCCCCAAAATCTGTAGGAGGAACACACCCACCAACACGGGTCTGTTATCATCAGTATCCTGTAATATTTACATAATTGCCGGGAACTACGTCAGAAACTGATACAGCGGAAAAGAATGTGTTAATTGGACGATAAATATGTCCAAGTGTCCAACATAGTTTTGAAAATATGCTTCTGTTACTGGCGTGTGTACAGATGGATGGGCTTTTACCGAATTAACAGTCCCGATAAATTCCAGAGTGCACGATAAATAACGCTACGGATCGCTCGACGTGACGAGCGAATTCCGGCTGCGGCGGAATTCGTCTCCAAGCGATTGGTACTATCGTTTCTCGTATCGACAACTCCGGTTAACGGACGGCCTCCGATTAACCTGGCCTCGGTTAACTAATGACACCATTGGAAACGAGCTCCCGTTTCTCTCCCCGCTCTTCTCTCTCTCTCTCTCTCTCTCTCTCTCTCTCTCTCTCTCTCTCTCTCTCTTCGTTCCATGGATTCTTGCTTGGGATTTTACGACAGGTCGGCGGGTGCACGGGTCGGCGAAAGAAATAATATACGCGCATCAAGAATTTTATGATTGCAATTAATTTTAATACCGCGTCGCTGAACCTCACGCGCTTACTCTCTCGTTGCACGAGAAGCACGCAGAAGCTTGGTTCGTTTCACTTTGTACAATTATTTCAAACGCGTGATCGTCTATCCTTGTTTTAAACTACGTCGGAACTGTCGTCAAAATGTGTCTGTATAAAATATCGAAACTAGGTCAAAATCGAGACGAGCGAAAAAACTTGTTAATATCTGGTATTACCGGCAGTTCTATTTCCAACAGTTATGGATGCATTGTAAAGTTAGAAAATGCTCATATATATTTTACGTGTTTTGCATACAGCGTTCGTATTAAAATGAACGAGCATATTTTAGGTTATTGTGCTTACGCTTGTTCGAAGCATACGTGTAATAAACATGCGCAATTAGTTATTTCTTATTAATGTGATAAATATCGTGATAAAGGTGCTCTTAAACATATTTATCTTACTTGAGAATACTGAGATTAATAACGTAAAGTGTCGCTTAATTTACGATATAAACGTTATCTGACACCTGATATTTTCAAATTATTTTACGGAATCTATTTTACGTGATCGCAAACTGAAATTCCACTGTATATTGATATAGTATATTTTTCCCTTATTAATCTTACGGATCAGAGACTTGAATTTTTTTAGTTAGATTTACAAGACACATGTCTGTCTGTTTTGGATAATAATTGTTTTCTTTCATCGCAAACTCACGGAACTTTGCAGGGCACACATTCAAACCGCTGATAGAAATGAATTAGATTTCAATGTTGACCGATCGAGAAATCAGAAGTATGTCCTTTTAACTATTCATGCAAACTAAATTCTGACTGATTCAGTTTGCTCTAATACAATCTTCGTAGCGAGAAATTTGTCTGTTAAATCTCCAATACTTTGACTTATCAAAGCAATTATCCGTATGAAGATCACGTTATTATTTAGTTAATCATTTTGAGTAACAGAGGAATTTGTTACTATTAACTTCCTAGGTTACACTGTTAGATATGAAAAAAGCAATGATAATTTAATCTTTTAAGTTAAATAACATTTCGTTATTTTTAACTTCCATGTCACAAAATGTAAACTAATCCATTTCTATGATTAGTTTTAAAGTAAACATCGCTCATAATAATGTATGCAGTAAATAATAAACTAAATATTTGAGTCAAATTTAATACATTTTCTTGATTTAAATTGTTTAATTCCATTTAGTCAAATTAACAACATATTGGTAAGAGCAGTAGCGATCTGTATAGAAATGCACTGAGAGAAATGAGTTTGTTACAGGAACAAAAAAGGGATAACAAATATGATGGGAAAACTGATCGATCAGTTACTATTGCGAATAATTTCTCATTATTCGTTAATGTAACAAATAATACACAATTTACGATACAAATCAAAATGATTAGTATTACTAGCAAATAAAAGTCTATCAAAAAATAGGTTAAATTTTACATAAATTGCTTCTTTACTGATATTGGTTGAAACAGCAGACTAGTATCAATCATAACAATATAATTTGCTGTCATACATCCATAAATTATTTGTTAAAGTAATTGGTGGCTTGTTAAATTAACAAAATCCTTTCTCTCAATGTGATTAAAAATAGTTTAAATTGGGTATAATTTAACATTATGATGAATTTAACAATATGGAGACTGTTTCTAGTTCCACTCGTTAATTATACCTACTACTAGTCAATCATTTTGTATGAAATTCTGTACACTGTTAAATTTGTAGTGTCAAATTTAATCTAATGTGAGTCGCCACTGCTTCTACTAAATATATCGTTATTTTTAACTAAAATGATAATTAAATTTGACACTATAATGTTAAATTGATACTGTATAGTGTCAAATATAACCATTGTTGAGTAGGAGAAGTGGCGATTCACATAAAGTTAATTTGACCCTATAAAATTTAATATAGTTTTATTAAATTGTTCTTTTTTAGTTGTTACTTGGTTGAAACAGTGTCTTCTTGCATATGTATCGTGCATATGTATTCCATCAGCATTACCAGTTTACCACAAGATAAATAGTACTACAAGTTCTAAACCCGTGCGACTACCTAAGCGTGAGATACGTTTTACATAACTAAATGTAAATGATATGCGCATTACTATGTGTGTTCTAACGTAACGTGCCCACATTCTGCATTCATCCAGGGAGCAAATTACGTTTAACCATACGGCTAACGTCACGTCTAACGTTACTTTCCGAATGATTCGCGCGCGGTTCTCCGCACTCGTGTCCTCTCTGTATTTTACGACTTGGCATAAGAATAAAGGTCGCGATAAATGGTAAACTAAAGGTTAACAGACTCCTTTGCTCTCGTAGTTCGACGAGCGAGAACTTCCAATCGTATCGACGACCTCGGTTAACCCGTTCGTCGTTGGTTAATTCTCTCACTATTCTATTCTACCGCTATTGCTCTTTCGGCATAAACCTGGGTTAAATCGGATCCGCACTCGGTCGTACCTCTTCTTCACTGGGTTAGTTTGAGGTCGACCGTCGTTCGTTGGAATGCATTTACTGTGATTCCGTTCGTGCATTACAAAGGTAGAAGCTACTCGCATTTTGACTGCGGAACGAGAAACGCGCGAAGGTTGGAACGCCATGGAAGAAAGCCGCAATGTTATGGAGGTTGGATCGCTAAGGTAAAAAGTTGAGGCACTTCCCCGACCGAATTTTCAAGTCGAATTTCCTCTGCGGAAATTGAATCAGGAACCATCTTTATACATAAAATTTCCGCAACGCTAAACCTCGCTTAAAATTACACTGATTTTCCTTTATCGAAGCTCAATTCGTCAAAATTGTCTGTTCTGTCTTCGTCAATTGTTTCGTCATATCTCCTTGGAATTGAAATTTACTCTTTTTGCTTTCTTCGGAAAAATCGATTACGTTCCCTTTACTAATACCTTAACTTTTACGATTCACCCCCGTGTATCTGAGAACGCGCCTACCGCGAAAGCGAAAGGACGGAAGGGAAGCGAGATGTAGGGGAGAAGAGAAGAACAGAGCCGGGAGGAGAAACACTTCGCTCGGAAGTCGTTGAATTTGCATGAATCGCAGCCGGTCGTTACGTTTCAATGCCCGCTTACCTTCCGCTCGCTTAAATGTCGTTTAATTAGTCGGAACGGCTGAGGGGCCGCGGTATTCGTGTACTCCTTCGGCCGCGAATCGCGAACGCGAATAAGTCCATCTGAGATGCAAGTTGCAAGTTGGCCGCGGGGTAGGAAGTGCGTCTCTAACGACAATAATTATGCGACTGCTCGAGCCAATCGGGCAGAATCAGTAAACGATGCGTGCTAACAAGATCCAACTCGGTTTTTTTTTTGCATCCCTACGAGATAAGAGGAGTGAAACATAATGAACTCGACGATATTTATTGTACGACTTTTATACGATATTATGCGACACACGTGATTTTATGTTGGCTTTTAAAAGTTTAATAGATATTTGGATATTATAAAACGGAAAATATTACATGTAGAATATTTTAAATGTTATACTAATTATAATATGTTAAGATTTTATGCATAATTTTAGACATGTTATATTTTTTATGCGCTATATAATTACATATGTTGTATTTTATATGTTTATGTGTTATATTTTATATGCTTTTTTCAAAGCATATATTAGTTAACATAGATATGCTTAGATTGATTTCGTAAAGTTTTTCTCTCTGAATTTATACGAAGGATTTCAGCAATATAACGGTGACATTTTTATGATTTTTCATTTATTCATAAATAAAATTGAAGCAGAGTTTTTTGCCTTGCGGAGCGAATATATTATAGAGACGATAGTGCTTTGACATTTTCATCAGGTGAAATAATGCTATTTCATATTTTGCACCTCTTTATCATCGAGATATTGTGTATTGGCTAAAATTCTGACACAAACTAGAAACTATATTGATGTATCAATCAATCCATTCGCGAGAAATAGATTTATTTTGCTTTAAAGGCATTAATAATTAATAATACAATTTTGTCGGATTATGCGAGTCTGGGACGCGAATGACGCGAAATAAACGATCTGATAACGAAGCGAAACGAGAATTCGCCGCGATATAAACGATGTTTCGCCAGGATTCGGCAACTCATTTAGTCCGTGAATTTATTCTCTCTGTATGTGTGTGCTTTAAACTCATAGTCGCGAATATGCTTATGCGTGAAATCGAGGGAGAGTAAATCAGTGGAGCGTAAAATAAAAATTTCTGTACGGAAAGAACGATTTTGTTGAGGTATCTATAATATAGCTACACGGAGAAAATTTTATATTAAGTTTTGATACAATTTTAAATTACACTTTACTATGTCTTGTATTTTCGATGGACTCTCACAATATGATTCCGACTTAACTTTTACTATGGCAATACTAATTTTTATCGCATAAATAAAGTAATTATTTTGTTAAGCCATATTCTAACGTGAAAACAGTTAATTTTTACTATGGTACGCAAACCAAATTTGCTAGATATATTTAATTTTGTAATAAAAAATTTTTACTATAAAAGAGTGTAAAAATTACGTTGTATTATTGTTTTTAAAAAAATAACTATGGCATTTAAACTTATAATTTACATGAAGACCGCAGCTACTACTACATTATATTAATTTTAAATATAAAATTTTCTCCGTGTAGATATACAGATTTGCAAAATAACTTTGTTGTACCGTCAAAATAATTTCGTACACTGTTAAATCTGTAGTATCAAATTCGAGATCAAATTTAATCTAATTTAAATCTGCTCCTGCTCAATATTTCGTTATTTTATACTAAAACAATGATTAAATTTAAAACCATATAGCGTCAAATTGACACTATAAATTGTCAAATTTAACCATTGTTTTGAGTAGGAGCAGTCGCGCCTTAAATTATGTTAAATTTGACTACAGTTTTAACAGTGTAAGAATCTTAAGCATATAAGTAATGTTACAAAAAGTTTTGACATTCTATCAACCAGTTTGAGCGTCTTACATAATTATTTTAATGATTCAATGAAATTATTTTTAGATCTGTATCTACACTGAGAGAAATGTTTTGTGTAATGTGACTTACAAAAACTTTCTTACCTTTTAATTAAAAAATTTGTTTATAATCAAAATTTATTCTGTTCTAAAAGTTATTCTGATCAAATTTTGATTAGAACAATCAAATTTTTTAATTTTTAAAAAGTAAGAAAGTTTTTGTAAGTCACATATTATGCGAAACATTTCTCATTGCAACTAAATTTTTAGATTCTTCAGCAAAACCGTTTTTTCCAAGTGATTACAGGGAATTTGTAAATGGAGAGATATAGAGAAATGAGAAAAACATATATAGTTACGAAATCATAACAATGCGACGCATAACAGACGTTACGTTAAAATTCCTTCCGAAGAGTCGATTAGCTTCGAACATAAGGGAGGAATTTTGTCTTCGTGGTTTAATAGGTATTGAGCGAGCATGGAATAATTAGAGATGAATAGTACACGAACTTCCAGAGCACCGTGAATGATCCGCCTATGATGTTTCTCTCTAATCGGACACGACATCGCTGTAAATATCTCACACGAGGTATCCCAGGAGAAATTTCGATTCAGGGAGGTATTATTCGTGGGATATATTAAATGGAGAGATTGAACACACAGATATAGAATCTCTAGTAAAGTCGTGAAAGTTAAAGATTGGATACTAAAAAATCACTTTATGTTATAAAAATAGATGCACCAAACAGCAATAGAAGCTATATAAAAATAGTTTAGTATTACTTCTTTTTTATCGCTACGTTTAGGATACTTCTCTTTTTGGAAATTACAATCTAATGACTGATCTCCCTAATTTATACCTAAATTTGCGCTATTCCTCTTGCATCAAATCGCCATGAATAATAGCGCGTGGGAAAGTGTGGCATGACGGCTTTTCGAAATGCGGTATATGCGTACAGTATATATACAGAGTATATAATGTAAACTGAAATTTAGGCGTCATACCTATAATGGATAACGAGTTAGAGACTAATGCGCAAACCAATTCGCGACGAAAATCAATCCGCCGTTACGAAAGCGCGCAATCAATAAGGTAATGAATCGCGAGCTGCACTTGGTGACACGATAGCCGATGCCCTTTCACGAAAGCGATAATGATGCTCCGATGATATTTGCCGGGTACTCCTGTTAATTGCGACACGATATCGATCGCGTCTAAAATACAACCACTGTGCCCTAGAATTGCCGCCACTTTGTAAATTTTCTAAATTTAATCTGGAATCTTTTTTTTTTTAAAGAAATCCAGATATCGATGTCATATTGTAGCTAATCGAAACAGGAAAGCTCGGGATAGTTAAGCATGTGAAAATTGATGTAATAAAACTCTCCTTTATTTTCAAAAAAAATCTTGTTTAAAAATAATTTGAGTATAATTTTAATATAAGAGGCTTAGCTTTAATTATTTTATTAGAAAATAAAAAAGAATTATCTTTCATCTTTCGTTGGGTAAAGATTTGTTTTAACTCTTCAATGCATAATTTTTCACCTTTTCATTACTGTGTTTTATAAAGTTCTTGCTAAAAATATAAAAGTGAAAAGTTAAGTCGAGATAAAGTTTGTGCAAAACAGTTTTTTTGTTGTTCAAAGGGTGGAAGTTTAAAGTAACAAAATTGGCACAAAAATATAAAAATTTTTACCGTTTTTAATTCGAAATTGCTGCTCGGATATATATTAATAGAAGATATATATTAATAAAAGAAATAAATTGATCAAAGTATTGACGCGTGAACGAAAGAGCGATAATTTTTGCGCACTCAGTAGATAGTATGCAATGTATACGCAATGTACCGACACGTTTGCGGCTTATAAAATAGCAGAATGCGTGGAAATTGTCGCGTATATATGCAAGTCAAATCAGAATTTAACCAGTGCGGTCGCTTCTATGCGCGCCGTTTGTCGTTAATTCTGGCGCTGCAATTAGCTCGTTTATGACAGCCGCACGTGAAAGCGAGGCGTAATCGTTCGAGTTATACTCGTGGCTTGCGTACTGCCTCGGTTGCAGTGAATGCGTCGTCACTGTCAATTGGGATCTTCCTGACCTTACTGAAGTCAATGCAACTGTTTAAAGTTTAAACGATGGCGTAATATACAGTATCCCGTCAGCGGATGTTCTTTCATCTTCTTTGAATCCAATTTGAGAGTCGGATTATTTGTAGAGAGAGAGAGTAGGCTTTGCTTTGCGGAAATGTTCTGTATTAAAGCACTTGAGCTTTTATGGAAGTAACAAAAGTAACTTCGCGATTCGAATTAATCGAAAAGCAATCTTTTATTCCCGATAACGCCACTGTAATTCGAAACGTTCCATATGATCTCTCCCTACCGCTCCAAAACAATCGTTATTCTTCCGTGTTCCGGGAAATGTGCGATTCAGCATTGAAACCCGGGGATCGGTTCTCGATTTCGCGACGACGAATCCGAAAGCTCAGCGAATTTCAGCGGCGCGAATTATTATCGGAGTCGGTGAGACAAATGTTTCCTTCGGGCCGCGTTTCCTCGGTCGGGTGGTATCTAGACAGGCTATCTTTCCACTGTCTCGGGTAACACAACCCCGAAGGCATAACAGTTTCCTCGGTGTGATAACGACGAGACGAGACGAGACGAGACGAGTCGAGTCGAGAGGAGAGGAGAGGAGAGGAGAGGAGACGAGGAGCGGATCCCGAGGAATACACACGATGTTACGGCCGTTGACAGGACCTAGCGTGCAATAGACCGTCCATGCAATCGCGCACTATTCATCGATCATCAGGGACGGCGGATCGTTTCTATGGCTACGCCGCAATCGATCGATCGGCCGTTCGACGCTATTATATGCACGCCGCGAATCCGTTTCTGTGTTCTGCGCGCCGCAACTGTATCTTGGAATTCATTGGCGAGATGGTACGCTGTCTTGAACGGTATTTAGTACACAGTGGAATACAGGTGCAAAATATTGGGAGCGCGGAATGCAATCTCGAGGAGGAATAATATCTGAATGACGACGTTTCTGGACAATGCATACGGTTTTGCTCATCGTTCCTCATACTTGATGGAAATCAGGGTGATTCTAAATGAGAGTTTACTTGGGAACTCGGCGTTCAATTAATTTCTCTTGAGAACATTTTATTGATGTTATCTTTATTTTATTGATGTAATCTTCTTAATACGTGAAATTAAATGTAATTAATAATCATTATAAAAATTATGTTGGAATGAAATTCGAAATTAAAAGATTTTATCGCTCGAAAGCTTCTATTATATTAACGATCGATGTATTTTTATACTTTCTAAATTGGTTAAGATATTCATACACATGAAGAAAGGCGTAATAACTCTGAAACACTTTGCATATCGCGTACATGTATAACTTACGTGTCTGATAAAATATGTGGGGTAATACTTTAAAATAGCGAGTAGTCTCTCGCGTTATATAAATCGTATTTTAGAGAGAATACTTGACTCTTGTATGCAATGTACAATAATATGTAGCACACGTAATTGGAAATTAAGCGAGACACAGCTGCATGGTTGTTACAAGTGTTTACCGATGCACATACCGCAAAACTCCACGAAGAGCGAAATAATATGTCTCATTGTACTCGATCGCGTGGAAAGGCAGGGTTCGATCGATGCCCGATGGCGGCTCTCGAGAGCTATTATGATAATTCGAGATCTCAAATAGCGGTTAGATAGACATCTCAGCGAGGTGTAATCAATTAATTTGCGTACCGCAAAGAGTCGTTGAAAGCAAATAACGTGTCGCGCCGCCGCATTTCATCATAGCTTCACGCAAAACCGTGATTTGGTTCGCGGCCGTTTCTCGCGTGACTCGGTTCAGCGCCAAGTATCTTTCTACGCGAACGCTAACATCGTGTAATTTGAAACTTTAACTTGCAATTTACCGATAAGCGTCACGAGTGCCAGGCTCAATTAATTTGCATATTGCAAAAATCAACTCGACCAACGTAACAAGCCGGTTCGTTCGATCGTAGTTTGTGCCTGATTTGTTGGCAACGTAAAATTTGCGGATCGCACGAGCTCCCAGGGTCGAAAGGATAAGTCTAATTAATTCGTACTAATTATTCTGAAGATTATGAGTTGGGCTCTGCCTTTACGTTGATAAGTAAGATCTACATAATTAGTCCTAAGCTGTGTGGAAAAGCCGAACTTAATTCAAATTTATTTATGACGGTAAAAGCTTCTTGTTAAGTTGGCGTGTATAATGACGGACTGAAAATGAATCTTCATTTGGCCGGTGAGAGAGAGAGAGTGGCCGAATACGTTCGCAGATATATTACATTTAGGATGCAATATATACATGGCTTCGCGATACGTTTCACGGGGATAAAAATCAAGCCGGATCCAATCCCCAAGCTGGCCCACCACGGCATTATTTCATCAGGATTCCACCCGCGGTGATTGTTGGACCTCACGGTCATTGTTCGGGACTTCGCCTTCCCTGCAGCTGCAGCTCGCGAAACGCATACCTCGATGGAGAGAGGGATGGAACGGCTACCGCATCGGCATGCAGGCCGCACACACAGACATGCGCTTAGGTATGACGCGCATGTTGTATATCTCAGGCATTGTGCATTAATACACGTCGCGATTCAGCGGCACAATTTTGAACGTACCGCACACGCGGCTCCAATACTGGACTCAACGAATGTCAACCTGCAACGTCGAGAGAACGGACCGCGTTATAAATCTCGTGGCTTTGCTAAAAAAAAACTTTGTTCCGCTATTCGATTTTATTCCAAGTCGTGCTTTTTTTTATAATTTTATAGTATCAGAGATATATTATAGAGGTATAGCGTGCGGGTGATAAATATAGTTAAGAGTATATGTAAGTTAAAGAGTTACGTAACTTTGCGAGGGCGATATTTAAAGGTTATACATCTTTACACATTACACTGTGTTAGTTTTATATTAACTCGAGCATCGAGCTGCGAAAGAACAAAGCAGCGGCAATATTCTACCCTCATGGCTTGAAGTTAATGGCAAAGTAATCCTACGCGACACACCCTTATTTTAAACACACCCTTTCTTCGAGGGGTCTTAACCCTTCGGGACATAATGCTCTGTTTTGTGGCAGGTTATTTTCAGTATTATATTCGTCCATTTTGCTATATGAAAAACCATTTTCATACATTTTTAAGGAAGAAAGAAAATAGGAATTAAGCTATTTAATATATTGAGCAATTTATATAACAAAATAATTTATCGAACTAAATTAATTAGAGTTTATGGTTATAATAAATTATGATTAATGTTTGTTTGCAAACGTTTAACATTTAGTTATAAAACCATATATCATTAATCTATGCATTTCTGAAAAACATGATTACTAAATTAATATATAAATAAATGAGTATAATTTATATAGATATATATAGGGTGTCTCAGACTTACCGTGACGGTCAGATAGTTGCTGGCAGATTTCTGAGATCATGTCGAGATGAAAATTCTAATACTAAAATATTACGGCTAGTTTTTAAATGAGAAGGGTTTAAAGGAACTAATGGAACAAATTTGTACTTATGGCACATTGCGAAATAGTGAAAATGTAATAATGGAAAGAAGAATAAAAGAAAATAGAATGAACGTTAGAAAACCTTGATGTTGACCTCGACGTTTTAGTCCAGGATTTTCGTCTCGAAATAATCTCAGGAATTTGCCATTAACTGTTTGAGATACCTTGTATGCAGAATGCATTATTCAATATAACATTATGTTAAAGCGCTAGATCGAACACTCTTCGTAATACGAACTCTCTTTGCAATTTACAAGAACTGATAAATTTATAAGGCAAGGCATAAACGACAGTTACGACAATCCATTTTAATGCAAGACGCAAGTAGTTGGATAATCTTAGAAGTCTCATGAAGCCCTTTACAGTAACTGTCAGCTAGGATCAAGAGTTATACTCGTATAAGTCTGCATGAGATAAACTCATTGCCAGAATCAGACGGTCACACTTAACGTTAGATACACCGATATGAATACGAATGTACTGAGCGATAGCGAACTTTCTATGGCGTTTCGAAACGAGATGTACCATAACATGTGCACCTTATCCCATCGCCGTCCATTCAACCCTTCTTCCCGATTTAGCCGCGTCGTCCTCCGTCGTCGCTCGCTCGACAGGTATTCCAGGGTATACTATCACACCGCCGCATCGCCAGCCGGTTGACACACAGACTTCGGCATAGGTATATCGCGACGTCGAATAAATTGACAAACGCGATGACTCATCATTGGATTCGTGGACGTGCGAATAATGCCGACTACCTGAACGCGGCGTCGCGTCGACGCCTACACACGTCGCGTGTTCAACGACGTATCATGATCTACCGTACATCCACGCGAACCAGCGACAAATTTGCATGACCAGATCTGTCCGAACGAGGCCGGTTTGCGCGATCGTTGACGAGGTGAGAGCGTGGAATTGAGTCGACGTGCAAGGACGTTTTCGCGGAGAGCGCATCGCGGTAGTCACATCTGCTCGATGCGCATTAGAACGACACTTGGCTGTCGAGGAGATAAAGCGTAAAGTGAGAAAGATTTACGACAGCATGCGGAGTCGGTATATATCTCACTTTGATCGCCGAGTGAAAATAAAGCGTCATCCGCTCGCGGAGAGAGTTATTAGGGTAATATCAAGTATCTGTTTTGTTTCTGAGATTTAGGAGATGGAAACAAACGTGATGGTAGAGAGACGGTGTTTAATCATATCTTTCATTAAAATCAGATCCTAGGCTCTTCAAAGTAGTTCAAAGTATTTGCAGTTAAGAGAGAATGTGCGATCCTTCTTTCATTTTCTTCATCATCTTGGAGGATGTAAGATATCGTTTGGCTCTTTATCCTTAATTCTTCACTGGCCAAGTTAGACTTTGAAGGCACAGTCAATGTTTTGATTGTAAATTCTAGTAGATAACTTTAAATCTATAACTAATAAGCAAAATACATTCCGACTTCTATGATAGTAAAAATTTGTTATCGAAGACCCCCCCCATATTACAAGAATATCTAAGAATTATAAAAAAAAGTAAAATACTCTTTAAATCTGAATTAGTGGATAGTCACTAATTGCCCAGTGGCCATACTTGGCACTGATAATCAGTGAAGTTCAACTAAAAAAGGAAGGATATTTGAGCATTACATAACTAAAATACTGATATCTACACGTTAATTTCAATTTTCCAATACCATATTGAATTTAAGCACTGAAACAAGGTTAGTTAGATCACATAATAAAGATTAGCTAGGTTAAGGATCTCACATTTAATTCATTGATTACCAGTAGCATACTTGGCACTGATACCAGTGTTATCAGATTATCCACTGATTCAGATTTAGAGAGTACATTTCGACTTCTATGATAGTAAAAATTAGCTGATAAAGCCTCTTCACAAGAATTTTCCAGATTTTTATATAATTCAGAGTAATATAAAAATTTGCACTGAAACTCAAAGACTCGAGTTGTCGATGGACGACGGTGTGAAATTCCATATGGCTAACGGAGAGTTAAAAACTTGTGATATTTGAAGAATTGCTAATGTCGTTTTAATGAGGCACACCTGCGCGCACGTACAACTACGTGTTACAGACTTATGACGACAATTAGTCCAAAGTACGCATAGCTGCCATTTACGACGGAAATTCAGAGGATCGTGTTGGCGACGTCGACGTGTAATTTCAGGCGAACACGCGGTCGCGTTATTTTAACAACGAAGCAAACGTCAAATCATGTGGAATTAACTCGCGCCGGTGAAACCTGCGCGGACGATAATAGAAACATTTCCCGTCGATCAGCTCGGGAAAGTCCGTGCGACGTAAATCGAGG
This sequence comes from Trachymyrmex cornetzi, assembly GCF_001594075.2. Lineage (NCBI taxonomy): Eukaryota > Metazoa > Arthropoda > Insecta > Hymenoptera > Formicidae > Trachymyrmex > Trachymyrmex cornetzi. Next base: position 531,551 of record NW_017300191.1, on the reverse strand, counting down.
ATAAAATTCGTGCGCACCTGTCGCATGCGTGGTGACTGTAGAGTAAATTCGGACGCGGCTATAAAAGTGGCGACGCGGCCCGATATCAGGTTTGAATATTTTCGCATTAACAACCGAAATACCCCCGATCTGTCGGGCATTCTGCCGTTCGTTTTTCGACGATATCGATAATATTATCCGGCTGTCGGCAACCGGTTCGGAATATCGGAAAATACGAATGCAACGTGAATATCATTGAGCTATAGTGCGTTTATCAGATTTACATATATGCGTTACGATGATTTTCGCCAGATATATAGAGAATGAGAGAGAGAGAGAGAGAGAAGCGAAATTTCCCGCAAATTATTTAATGAGAGAGCAGGAGCGATTATCGTCGCCACTTTCATCCCGAATCCGTGAACTCCATGCAAGGCGATTAATCGACGAGGGCTACGAAATGGTAGTTGTGAGCATGCGGCGGTACTATAAGGGCACTAAAACTATTCCCGACCACGCGCTGAGAGATATAATTCACTTTACGGAAACCTAGCAGTCCACGGGTGCTTATATCCGGCAAAATAGCCGGCGATGCGATTCCGATGTGTCGGCAACGAAAACTCGGTCATCGCATTCCGGAAACGTGTCGTTCAGATTGTATGGACCGCAGCTGCCTCGACCTACCGTAAAATCACAGAAAACATGTGATTCGTGGGACCCGAATTCAACTCGGAATAAAAAAGTGACAAAATTGTACCCTAAAAATTAAAAAGAGAGGAGATGGATGTTGTGAAATCGTTCTTTCGCATCGATGATACAGATATCGTTTTCATAGAAAATGTGAAATTTTTTCTATCGTAAAATTTCTAATTTCTCGTTTACAATCGATGGAATATTAGAGAATTCATAGAGTTTGAATCTTAGAGGATTTTTTCCTGATAGGAGGGAATTATTTTTTAGAAAAAGGATCTTTCCAGGGATAGAGAAAGAAAATAATAATCTTTTCATATATATTTTTATATTATTTTATTATGTGTTTTGTCATAATTTTTGTTGTCACTTCAAAAGACTATTTTGATAGATATGTTTCTTAAATAAAAGATTATAATTCAATGATGTTATTTTTATTTAAAAAATATACGAGTACAATAATCTGAATCATTAATTTAAGAATTAGTATATAGTCTTTGCAAAAAAAGTTGTAATGGGAAATTCATTTTATAATTAAAATTGTATATTGTTAAAAAAAAACTTTTATCACTTATCTTAATTATTTTTTAAAATCATATCTACGTATTGGAATAATTTATGATCCCAGTTCTAAATCGTCACCAAACTTCGTATTTTTTTTTCAAGTGCAATCTGTAATTTTTTCACAATTTTTTTATTTGATCAATAAACACATCTAATATCAACATGACATTAAAGGAAATCGTGATTCAATGATATGAATTCGAATAAAATCGGAAATCCTGAAATCGACAATAAGAACGAGGGAAAGAAAGAATGAGAAAGAGATAAGAATCGAGGGTGGGTCCCGCGGGAACAAATGGAGAACGTCACGTGTAATCGCATCGATCCTCGTTGTCGGAATGGTACACGGCTCGTTATGCGTCGGGCTTCTTTAACGAGCTCTCATTATTGCTAGATTATCGTACAAGAGGATTTGACGTCGTAACAGGCAGCAATGAATCCATTGACCACGCCGACGAACTAATGACGGCTCTGTCATTCATCGACAATCGACGGCGTGCGAGCGCGTAGGTGCCGCGCCACGTCGCGCCCTCACGGCTTTGTCTCTTGATTCAACGCTAAACGTGTCTGTATGTCTCTCGTCTCACGCTCATTTCTATCGAAATGAGCGCGAACCCCCTGTCAGATAAATTGCAGTAGAATTCAAAGAACAATTATCATTCGCTACAACTGCGCCAAGATTCTTTTTTAGGAAAATTTGTATATCAAACGAATAATAATTTTCTGGTTTTAAGGAAATTTTTAAATCGTTCGAATAATAGTTTTTTCAACCTTAGATTATCGCTATTGAGTGATACAGCATTGCTATCAACATGTAGATTTTACAAGGAAAGCCACTCTTAATTGATGTAGCACAAATTTTTCATATATTTCACGATTTTAGTGACGAAATATTTAGACTTTTATAAACACAAAAATAACCTAATTATTAATTTAAAGGAAAAAAATAAGCACACTATCAAATTCAGTCTTTAAATGATATATGGAATATATAGTTTAATTGTGTGTGTCTTCTTATACATTTAAATAAAATATGATAACAAAACTACTTAAAAATGGAAATCACTTATCACGTTCTCTGTTACAATATTGATTATCAGGAAGTCCAAACTGATACATATAAAATGGACAGAATTTTAAAAATTTTGTTTTCACTTGTCCTAACTTTTAGCACGATAAATTGGACCTCATAATGACCAATGAAAGCATAGTTTAGCGTTTCAATGATCTCACGTACTTGTACGTAAAATTTACATATCGATAGCATTCTAGAGTTAAACGAAAATATCGAGTGAGGTGAATAATGGCTTTTGATCTATTCAATCATGTATACGTGATACTATTTGATTCTTGCGTCACATTGCATCGAATGTGGTCTTTGTGCCAAATGGAAAATTAGGCTCCTGAAAATTAGGGATTGTATGACCGAATTTAGCGGTACGTGCGATGCTGAAAATGAAAACCTAGACCTTTGATTAATCTAATCGCACGTTTATCGTTAAACACGCTTGTTTTACACCGATTCTCGTTCTACGAAATTATGCACTTTCATGTACGATCAGACAACTACATTTTCATATCAAATGACGCGTTAAGCAGAAACGAGAATATATACTCACAGATTTGTTTCTCAAACTTTATAATCTTTTTTTTTTCGTGTTCTATCAAAGTTCCGCTGTCACGATGAGCGATCAGGTTGACGCTGCTGCCGTGAGACTCGTTCGCACGCATTCGTGCGTGCACGCGCGTCGTGTCCCTGGCTGTACCAGACGTCGTACGACACGACGTCCTTCTGCGTGACATTGCGCCGATTTAACACTCGATGAGCATACGAACGTAACGCCCGGATAATCGATCGTCGGATCGTGGTTGCGGCTCGTTACAACGTCAGGTCGCGGGAAATATTCGACGTGACGAGCCTGCTCGTCAGCTTCTCTGGGAACATGGGGTATGATCTTCGGGCAATAAACGAATTGAACGATATATAAACCGAGCGAGTATACACTTTGTTCAATAAAATTATCTGTCATCTAGTAATCAATAAATATAATGCCGCATAAATTGCCGTGGGAATAAAACCGGAGGTTGAATAATGAAATTTAAGTAGCGCGGGATTAAAGTAAAACGTTGCTCGAATTATAAATCATTTTTACGCTCCGGCTAATGTTACGCTCGCCGTGCTAGAAAAATGTTCATGAGGCGCGTGAAACGAAAATATATACGTTGCGCTACGTCGCGTCGTGATTGATGAACGGCAACCGTCGAAACAATAATGCACTCTCATAATCCATGAAAACCGTATTTATATTCTGAAATTCGCTCGATTAATTCTTAACTGCGCCAAAATAAAATTGCACTCAACCATTTTTAATCGCAATTTTTTTGCAATAAATTCTTTAGTGTTTCAAAGATGTTCATTAGCATCACAGTACTATTAAATTGCTTGTCAATTTTATTTGTGATATTGCGTACTTCAGCTTCAGTCTAGGACTGTGTTTCAAGACCGACAAATAATTGGTGCAGTTCGTTTGAACTGGAAAATCGTAAAAATTTGCACAAAAATGTTATTAGGCATTATTATTAGTAAAATATTATCCAAATTGAGTAATATTTTTTGCAACAAATTATTCGTAGTTTTTAAGATTCTTATTAACATCAAATTATATTAATATTCTTGTAAGCTGATTAGCTTCAAAATTATTAAATTACTTGCCAATTTAATGTTACTACTCTAGTTCTATTTTGATGATTACGTTTCAATGTACATAAATCACACTGAAATACTTCAGAACTAAGATCCGCTTTGACCGAAAATAGAATTATTTCTCTTATAATGATGAAAATATTATTATTTTAAGACTGCCTTGACTCTACTAAATATGACCCCATTCATTCATTCATTTATGTTGAACTTTTCTCGATTCATTTTCACTTACTAATTTTAAGTAAACTCATGAAAGCTATTCTTGATACGCGAAGCTATTTAACGGATAATTTATGAAAGTGGGATAGGCAGGATCATTCTTCGCTGGCTCTCCGACGGTACTTACGAGTTATGAATTCCGAGAGTTCGCTTAACTGCCGATATCGCGGACGCACCGTTGAGTTCTTTATAGGGGTTATCCGACTCCGATAAAGCGTGGATATCTCGTAAAAGATGCACCACGCGCACGCGATACATATTGCATTCGAGGGCGCGCGCCCGCTTACGGTTTTGCGATCCTCTCGTAAATCTCCGTTCGCTATTTATCGAGATTTATTCACCCAAACATTCGGCGCGTCGTCGCCGCCGTTCGCGATATGGCCCGTGAGAGTATCAAAGCGGAATATTCGCCAGTTTCTCGTCGCTATCGAGATTTTTGTCTACATCGAGGCCATAAGTTACGCGTACGCGTTTTGCAAAGCGAATTTCGCGACAAACCAATGAAATACGGAGAGAACAGAGTCTCTTCAATACGATTCTTCTTTCGATTGGGCGTTTTCGTGACTTATCACTGTGAATAGAGTCAAGTGTCTCTGATTTATTGATACGATTTTACAGAGGAAAAGAATACTATACTTTTACCGGGAAAACTGGACTTCGTCCACTGAATGAACTATCAAGTGCTTGTCCATTTCTTATGTAATAATGTTACAATTAATGAAAATAATATTAGACATTAATGGATGGATGTCTAGGAAAACTGCATCGAAGTAACAGCGACTGTAAAAATTCGCTTATTAGTACATTGGGATACTAATTAGAAAGGAATTTCCTGTAACATTATCAAAATAAAGGGCAAAAGTACACTGAAAAAAAAGATTGATTACTGCAACAATTTAGATAGTAAAACATGGCATAGCATTTTTATATGGCTGCAGCAACCAGTTTTTGGTTGTAGCAACAAATTTTTAGTTGCGTTAGCCTATCATATACTGACATTGCGGATAGGCTAACACAACTAAAAGTTTGCTGCTACAATAAAAAACTGGTTGCTGCAGTCATATAAAAATGCTATGGCATATTTTACTATCTAAATTTTTGCAGCAACCAATCTTTTCTCTTTCAGTATAAGTTTTAAAAAATTAATAAATCTAAAGGACAACTATACCTGAAATATAGAACTATGACATACTTATTACCTCGCTTGTTACGTGAGATTGAATTTGCAGTAATAAAGCTTTGTTAGATGAATAAGAAATAAGGGAAAAAGAGGAAATAGAGAGAGAATAATCTCTCTCTCTCTCTCTCTCTCTCTTTCCTCTTTTACATTCTATGTAAAAAAATTCCGTCAGGAAACTATTAATATGCATAATCTGCATGTTTCTTTTCCCTTCATATTATCTCACGCATTCCCACGTGGAACAGATGGAAAAGCTTCATTGCCGCTTCAATTCACGCAGCGTACCGCAATGCGCAGATGGGAAAATAAAACCGGCTCTTTATTCCATCTACGTGTTACATTCACCATCCCGATGGATGTTAAACTGTGTTCGCCGATCGCTGCGTTGAGCATTCTGCTATGGCGGAATTCTCTCCCAGCTACGAACGAATAACGAGCTGCAACTTGACTCGAGCTGTGCACTCTTCCCCGCCCTCCCACCTTCTCCTACTGCTAATGTATGTAACGTCAGGCCCATCGTTATACTCGCAAGGGATCATTAGTACGAGAAGAAGGCGAGAAGTGCGCGAGTTTGTACAACTTAGGTCGAATTTACGCGTTTCATTATTGGCAACTGTGTGCTGAATATTATTTAACACAGAGCGAGCGAATCGTGTAAACGATGTTTCCGCAAAAGTAGCAGCTTCGTATTTTCAACTTTATAAAATATGTAAAATAGCACTTCCCTTTTCACTTCTCCATAAAGGTTTTTTCAAAGTCCGCAAAAGAATGATAAAATCAGATTCCTGTATATAACAAAAATGCATTAAATCGAAATATTTAAATGATTTAAATTAAATACCTCTATTTACGTTAAGCAAGAATCTGCTCTCTAAATTAGTGGATAGTCATTAATTACCCAGTGGCATACTTGGCACTGGATAATCAGTGAAGTTCAACTAAAAAAGGAAGAATGTTTGAGCATTATATAATTAAAATACTAATATTTGCATGTTAATTTCAATCTTCTAATACTACGTTCACTGAATTTATACATTAAAACAAGATTACTTAGATCACATCATAAAGATTAGATAGGTTGGAGATCTCATATTTCATTCACTGATTACCAGTGGCATACTTGATACTGGTATCAATGATTATCCACTGGTTCAGATTTAGAGAGTGATTTTATCATTTTTTTCAATTAAAAAAAATGTCGATTTATATAGCTGTTACACGAACATTTAATAAAAATCGAACTTTGAAATGAAAAACAGGATTCTACTATATATTTAATCATATCTGTAGCTCACACTATTTTTAAAATATATACACTTGTGAAAGTTTATGTCTAAATATTTTATTTCAAGTAATTAGCCAACACGGGTTTAGACACGACAGTTTAGTTTGTGCGTGTGTGTGTGTGATTTTATACAAATCATCGCAAAGAATGTCTCAATGAAACCTGTGAAGGAAAAGTATTCTAGACTATTTAAAAATCATCTTGTTGAAAAATAACATAGATCCGTGTATGACGGACTTCCTACGAAACATCGTCAAGTTACAAGAAATATGTCGAGAGCAGTCGCGCTTTTCGTTCGCTTAACAGTTCTGTCATGTTTCGTATCTCCGGCATACGCGCAGTATGATGGATAGGAGAGCACGTGATTAGTAGTTTGCTGTCGTCTTCTCGAACGAGAATGTTCTTAATTAGACAGATCCGGGTCGTCAAACGGATAGGAATATCTCGCTCGCATCGATCGTCAAACTTTGATAGACTTTAAACATGTTTTTTTAAGGCCAAGTTTGTAATTTAAAATTTTATTACAGATATAAGAAGTCGCTTTCAAATTCTATAGACTTTTTTGTCAAGTTAATTTGCTGTCATATGTTTATTTAATATCCCCGTGAGATACATGTGTCGCGATGTCGTGGCAGATCATTAGTGATATATCTCATTGGAGTTTCTTATCGCCTACGGTAATAAATATGACATGAATATAACATACATTAATATTAACATAAAATATAAAGAGTATTCAGCCACGCGCAAGGTATTTTTTGCGAATGTTATATATTTAAAATTCTTACGTTACAGATACAAATTATACGTTTCGGCCTATATCTTCACTGTTAGAAATGTAACCACGAGCTTCCTTTACATGTAAATGAAGCTCGTGGTTATGAACGAAATTAAAAGTAATGAATGATTTAACTGAAAATTAAGTTACAGTAGTTACTTAAATGTAATGAACGTATACATTAAATTTATGAAATTTAATGTACTTTTAATAAAATTTTATGAAAAGTACATTAAATTTCATAAATTTTCATGAAAAATACATTAAATTTTATGTACATGTACATAAATATACTTTTTAGTTACAAATACATTAAAAATGTAATGTCACGAAATTAAATTCAATTATGTAACTTAAAAGTTAATGTTTAAGAACATTTCTAACAGTATTCAGTATACAATATAAATAATATAAAAATAGTTCGCAGTCATAAGATTAAAAGAATTGAAATAAATAAATCATCAGTTATTCTTAGGACCGATTGTTCCACCTTTTGGTAAATTTTACCTGTGAGGTAAATCTGGTAATCCATGTGATTGGGTAATCTTGCTACTTACACCCAACAGGTAAAATTTACCGAAAGGTGGAACAACCGGCCCTTAGTCATAAGATTAAAAGAATAAATTAACAATAAATTTTTTGTTCGGATTACAATCTACGCTTATGTATGTTGCCGAAAAATCTTTGATTCTATTCGTCTTAATGAGAGCCTTTTAAATTGAAAATTCTTGCTTCTATTCACCTTAATGAGAGACTCTTATATTGAAAAGTTATGAGAAACGCCAGATTTCCAGATTATGTGCTTGTCACAACGATCCTTATTATTCTCCATCAATATTGAAATTGTCTTTCTCCATGTGAGACGAACGATTATACGAGACAGAACTACTTTTATTAGTAAAAATAATGTTTTATCTATGTTTAATCTTATGACTAAGAATCATTGATCGTTTATTTATTGACTGCGAACTATTTTTATATTATTTATATTGTATATTGAAGATGGTCTGATATAGGTCGAAACGTCTATAATTTGTATCTGTAACGTAAGAATTTTAAATATATAACATTCGCAAAAAAAACCTTGTGGCTGAATGCTCTTTATATTTTATGTTTGTAATTTGCGAGCCACTAGTGAATTTACAAATTCATTAATATTAAAAAAATATTTTAATCGTAAACCAAGTGTATTTTAAATGCTTAAATGTAGACATAAATTTTAGTTTAAATGTAAATGAAAATATTTTAATTGTAGAAGAAATAGTAAAGTTGAGAGACAAGAAACAGAGATGCATCTCTGGGAAATTTGATCGTGTTTAGGGTTAAAGCGTTACTCCATTTCCTCCATCCGATTCAAATTCTTCCACGGAAAGTCACTCTCGGAGAAGGAAACTTTCGAATTGCCTCTCCCTTGAAGAATCTGTATTCGCTCCAGTTTTATTATCGAAAAGATCCGTCTCCTCGGAGAATAAAATTCTAATGTAGCATTCCATCGAGTCACTCTCAATTTTTAGATGGCCACCGGAGAATTTTATCGAGAATTGTTTTCGGAAAATAAAACTTTTGACTGAATCCTCATTAACAGCCAGTCCCGCATCGAAGTTTTATGTACTTTCACGAATCGCTGTCGAACAGTAAAACTCTTCGAGTATAGACCGTACCCATTCTTACACTAACTTCCTCGTCGCAAAACAAGGTTTTGAGGGAAGAGAGTTTTAAGGGACTAGATATTATATTATCAGGCGAGCGCTTACGTTTTGTCACGTCATATTACATTCTGCACGTAGCGATAATATTGGTTTTCTGGAATTGATATAAAAAGGTCGGAATTGAGTAACCGTGTAATTTGTATTTCTACAGTTTGAGTCATTTAATATGGATTTAAATAATACATCTCATCGAAATTGCGTGATATTGATAATTGGCGCGGGTGATATTACATCACGCTTTTTGTTATTTTCCTGACGCGATTCACGCATTTTGAAAAATGCCACATCACGTACATTCCTTTAACACTTTACATGCGAGATACACATGCAGTATCGACGAAAAAAAAAGATGCATACCGATGAGTATCGGCACTTAAAACGCGAAGAACAGGAATAAATTGGAGATTAAGTGGGAGATACAAACGGGCGATAATTTTATTAACGCTATTACACGTAATATAACGTATGCCTTATCTTTATGCCCGTCAAATTCTTTCCCTTTTACAACGGGTGTGTCTGGGAAAGGACTTGGATTCAACTACGAAGTATCATCTATACCACGGATGCCAGGTCTCCAGATTTCGATTGGAGACTCCAGTTTTCGGGACCAATCTCCAGTTCTCCAGCAGATGGGAAAAATCTCCAGTTTTTCGCTCGCGTGGAGTATTAATTAATTGCATATTTAAATTACGTGGAAAAGTAATAAGAAAGTCTGTGATTATGTTCGGAGTTTATGTTATTTTACGAATAATAAAAAAGTTTGTAATTGTGTTCGCACTGTATGTAATCTTGTAATAATAATAAAAAGGTCTCTGTGTTGACACTTTATGTTGGTCAAATATTAATAACAAAAAGAAAGTCTGCAACAGTAGTCGCAAAACACGAATTAACCCTGCGCCTTTTTTTCTCTTTTTTCTTTTCAATGAAACAATCGGTCGACCTCCAGTCGAAATATGAAATCTCCAACACACGGACCTTCGGGCTCCAGCTGTTACAGTGCTTGGGATCTGGCAATCGTGATCTATATACGTGTCAATGATTTCCGTCGGGCCAAGTTAGATGCCAGCGGTTGTTCGGTATTCCGTTACACGTTCTAGCTAAATACACTAGCACGGCGTTTATTTGCATTCTACTTTCTCCGGTTCTCGGATTTACTCTTTTTTTCCCGCCCTCGCTGTAGCGGTAGCTACAGCCGAGCGAATTTGAGGCCCACACTTTCTCCGCTCGCTCGTGCAATTCGTTGGTTTTGCACGCGCACTCACATACCGTTTCTGCCGGTGGGATTTAATTTAAACGAATTCCGGCGAATCACGAAGGTCGACGTTTGCAACGCGGTATATTGCCATTCCTGAGCGGCACGTCGGAGTGCACGATCAAACGAACGAGACGTGCCCTCACCCGGGCTTATCTGCGATTTCGCCGTGGATGGCAATCTGCCGCGTTCTCTCGGCGCTGCCTAAAGGATAAACGTCGCTACTAAGAAGGTCGCCCAGAAGAAAAGAGAGAAAAATGGAGGGTACGACGGAAGCGTTGCGATCGTTGCGGAGAGGACGAGGATACGCGGTGCACGGAATACCGAGGATTCTTATCGAGACTTCGAGCACGATTTATCGGTTTAATTAGAAAACGCTCCGCGCATTAAAACGCTTGGGTGCAAGTGTTTGCCATGTTGTCAGCAAAATCCTGGTATTTTGTGCTGGAGAATTAACGGAAGGGACACTTCTCATAAAGATCTCCGAGAAAAGAGCTTTGTCTGAATTTGATCGAAATACATAGCGCTTATTATAGGTTGTAAATACATAGTAGGAATTATTTTGCTGAAGTAATATATTTCTTTGAATAGCATTTACTTACAGTAAATAAATATTTATTCAATAAAAAAAATGATAGTTAAATTAATGGCTTTTGTATCAAATGAGCAATATTAATGTAATTATATTTAAATATTTATTGTTAAAACTATTCAAATATTTACTAAAGTTAATAAATTTTTTAGTGTAAATATAAATAAAATTTTATTGAACCATCAAAATAATTGCCTATAGAAATTTTCGGTATAAATTTAAGCTGCAAAGAGTTTTGACATTATAACAATCAGTTTGAGTGTCATACATAATTATTTTGATAATCCAAGAAAATTATTTTTAGATGTGTATATTAAAATTTTTAGATACTTCAGAAAAACAGTCCTTTCTGTATAGATAGAAAATAAATAAAATGTAAATGAACAAGTAATTAAACAGATGAACGAATAGAATTTAAATCTGCCTCCGAAAAGGCCATGAAAATTCATGATTTTTTTAAACTCGCGTGTCTAAAAAGAAGTTATTTAAAAGGAGTTTAATGAACTCGCTCGACAAGATGTTGGATTTCATTGTTTCAATGTTAAGGTTAAGGGTAAACGCGCAGAGTCGATTAACAGACACGCTCGCCAAGAGGTAGGAGCGTACACTCTTTTCTCGTATCGTATTTCCGTTCTGGCATGCCTTCGTAAACGTGACACGCACACGACCACACGATGTGGAGCACGTGCTTAAAGCTGAGACTTTTTCGACGATGCGGCAGCATCTGTCAGCGGACGGTATCCGTAGAAATAAAATAAACCTGCTGTTGGGGGAAGCAAAATGGGACGTGGAAAGAGCTGGATGGAAAGAGGGAAGAGAGAGACACGTAGTGAAAGGGCAGGAAGGAAGGAAGGAAGGAAGGAAGGAAGGAAGGAAGGAAGGAAGGAAGGAAGGAAGGAAAGGAGGAAGGAAGGAAGAGAGGAATGTGGGAAAAGCGCGACACATGCACACTTACACACATACACACACATATGTACACAGAATCGAGGATACCTACCCCTATCTCTTCCCCGCCTGTTCCCTTTCCCTCGACCAACCCTCGGGATTCTCATCGACCCTTCGCTGTTACCCTCCGGGATACGAGAGCACGCCGAGATTTCCGTCGAAAAAGACGCGTGATATACGGCACGGCGTGAACCGTTTTGCTCGTTCGAACGCGAACGGACGCCGTCACGCGAACAAAACGATCCGCGAAAGAGTATAATTTAGTTGACTATAAACCGCGCGGCAGAATTTCCGCCTGGTTGGTCGTCTACAGACATTTTTAACCTTTAAGCGGCGTGAAATATTTCAGAAAAGCGTAATGCGAACGCGCAGGGCATTATGTACCTTGCAAATAACAGGCTCGCATTGTGCAGTACGCTTGTTTCGGAAGATATTTTTTGACATTACATCTAGTTGCTTGCATGAATTCGCATAATTACGAAAAATTGAGGGTATTTCCGCGAAATTTTTCATGACATGTTAAACTGCTGTATTTTCCCGTTGATGTTTGTTCGAAAAATATAAATTGCGATAATCCTGAATTTACGCAAATTTCAACGTCATTAAGCATGAACGCACGTAATGATAGTAATCGTCAGTAATGGTCGCGTCACAGGATGATATTGATTACCTACGTACATATATTAAAATTCACATCGAAATCTGTCGAAATTCGAAATTATGGTGTGTATGCGAGTTCGACAGTGTTTAAATTTATCTCTCGGGCAATAGAATTCTAGAACTATTTGCTCGTTTAGAAAAATATAAGAGTTATTTATAAAGTGCAAAAATATGAGATATTCTGTAAAGGCAGAGGAAATATCAGTTACAAACGAAGCTCAATTGATCACTGGGATCTTTATATTTTAAGTTGAATTTATATATATACACCGAGAAAATTTTATATTAAGTTTTAATACAATTTTAAATTACACTTTACTATGTCTAGTATTTCCGATGGACCGTCACAACATGATTCCGACGTAACTTTTACTATGGTAATACTAATTTTTATCACATAATTATAATAAATAAAGTAATTATTTTGTTAAACCAGTGCTTAAGCCATATTCTAACATAAAAACTGTTAATTTTTACTATGGTATGCAAACAAAATTTGCTAGGTATATATTTTTTACTTATCTTTGCAATACGAACTTTTATTCAACAAGTTGTGATTTTGTGATAAAAAATTTTTACTATGAAAAAAGTGTAAAAATTACGTTGCAGTTCACTTCACAACTTCAAAAATTTGTATCTATTAACTTCTTCGAGAAACTCGTTGCTGAATAATACGTCCTACATTTTTTGCGGTTGCAAAGAATCAGCCTTTGGAATAAGACTCTTTCATTCCTCATCGTCTGTCCTTTCGGTCGAACGATCTGACTTTAACATAGCAGACGAACCATTCCAATATCCGAGTGGATTTTACAAGATTGCTAAGAAGGAATCCGATTACTGTTCACTTCTCTGCACATCTTCCGTACGTGATTATCCCGTTACAGGGTGGCAAGCAAATACAGAACAAGTTCGGGAATTTGTCTTCTCTTTCGCGCAAGATACATAGCCTTCTGCGTACAAACTACAAAACCTTGTAAACATTTTCAAAAGCGGTTGCTAACTGTGATTTATATTTATGAAGTAATTTGCAGGCGTCTATAGTTTGAAAAGATTATTTTGCATTATACATATATTAACGATGAATTCGCATTTTCTTCATGCACTTTCGACCTAGATTTTTATCATGTTAATAATCCCGACAAAAAGACAAGATATATTTGAAATAGAATATAAGATTGCAATACAATATCTTGAAGTGTCATCAGTCAGTGTCATTTTACAATAGTAAGAAATAGCAGGGACAAACTATTAAACCTATTCAGAATATTTCCTCTGTTGAAAAAGTCCCAGGAGTCAGATTTTATCTAATTCAAAATAATTTAACGCAAATGTGTGTGTATATTCTTTCTAGTAAACACAGTGATTTTTTTAAACATACGATACATTTATTTGTAACAAATATCTAATACGTTATTTCTGAAAAATATGACATTTCAAATGTTCCTTTACATCGAATGCTAAAAATTTCCGAATTCTACAGTGACATTTCTATCAGTTCCGTAACTTTTTGCCCTGCTCGAAAAACATCGCCCCCGTTTCAACGGTTCGCGTTTTTCCCGAATGGATTCACACAAAATGCACGCACACAGACGCGATCGCCAGAGTTATCTGGTCACGTGCGTGCGTGTAAGTGTATTGACGTGAGTGATAAGACCCGCGAGCGAGATTATTCGCTCCGACTTAAGCTTCTAGGCTTAAGTCCGTCTTTCTTCGTCTAGGACGAGTTATATTGCCGGCACTTTATTTCGGAGGACCTTCGTCCTCGACGTTATCTCACCAGGATCCAGCTTGACTATCGATCGCACCCGCTGAGATTTCTCCTCGCTTTCATCCTGCTTCCGTCCTCCTTCTTCGCAAGGTCGTCTCTCCTCGGCGCACAATCCTTTCTATGGTGTGCATATACCCTCGTACTAGTCGTACTGTGTACACACACACACACACGTACACACACACGCGAGTATACTCGAGAGACCGGATTAAGCGAATCAGGGTTTGGTGGATTGAATTTAATATGGTGATTACGTCCGACGAAAACGCGCGTCCCGTCTTTGCTCGAAGGAACTGGGTGGGGGTAGCAAAGCACCTCAAGCTTTGCGCAGAATTCAATTCGCGCTAGCGGGTCTGAGTGTCAGCTTAATTCGAGCAGAAGACAACAAGGGATTGCCATTTAACCCTTTATGATACAAAATAATTCCGGAGAATGAAATGAACATCAAGCAATTAATTTTATATCAAAATGTTTTAATTTATATTCAACAGTTTCGTGAAATTACATTATTTTGCAATTGGAAAAGATAAGCAATTTTCGTACAGCAAATATTTAAATGTACGTTTAACGAACTTTGTTGTTTCCTGTGTAATTTCTGAGAATTTAACTTAACAGTTTGTTATAAAAAGATAAGTGCTAGCAAACACGAGAAACATCTCGCGGTGAAATCCGCTTCTCCTTGCGTAATGTATGTATTTAGAGAAATGTTTAGATATGTTCGGGGAATGTAAATATAATTACTCGAGTTATCAAGTTATCGGCAGGATTCTATTTATGAGAGTGATGAATAATTAGAGAGACACGTGCTTACTTAATTAGTCCTGGCTAATTGACCATTTAAATTTTTTCACGCATTTATCTACTTTCTTTTGTAACGTAACCACGTACATGCAAAGTATATCACTTAATGCTCAACTATCATAAATGATTAAGTGGTAGCGATTTATGTCAGTACGTCCCGCGGTTTTTAATGGATCGTACTGCGGCTCCAATTAAAGTACCTCGATAAATCACAGTGAGATAATTCTACTGG
This sequence comes from Trachymyrmex cornetzi, assembly GCF_001594075.2. Lineage (NCBI taxonomy): Eukaryota > Metazoa > Arthropoda > Insecta > Hymenoptera > Formicidae > Trachymyrmex > Trachymyrmex cornetzi. The sequence continues at coordinate 516,196 of NW_017300191.1, read as the reverse complement.
TATTAGAGATATATTACCGCGTCGTTATATCGTATCAAATGAGATCGTTACATTTCTACTAATTACATACAGCAACACAGTTCTTATTTTCAATACTTTTGATGTGTGTACATACGTCATGTGTATACAAAATCGAGTCAGCAGAACGTAGTTCTGCTGAAATTTTAATTAAATATCGGCCAATTTAAATAAATGGTTCGGTTATCCATATCAGTTTTCGAATATACGCGCGTTCGTGCAGTAAATTTTTCAAATGTTTTATATTAATTTTATATTTCTAATTTTTGTTATGAAATTTTATATATATTTTCACATGTATTTCCTCGTATCGTACGTAATCATTTTAAAAATAATTTATTCAGACGCTCGAAGATTTATCTGATCATTTTTAATTGTTAAAAAAGAAAAATGTTTACGATCACACACGTTGATTTCTCTTAAAAATAAAAATTATAGAATTCATTAAATTATCGATCTTATAGTCATCGAAAATCATCACGAAAATTATCATCGGGTAAAAAAAGGTCCAACAAATTAGCCCTTCTTCGCCAAGGGAGATCATTAGCATTCGCGGCAGCCTTTTTACCAAAACTTATCCGCTTTGAGAAGTTTCTCTGTTTCTCCGACAACGGGTGCGCGTACACACCGACTTGGCAAACCAGCCTTCGTTAAGGCTCGCCGAGCGTGCCTCCTCGAGGCACTGCCATCGTTCGCCGCGAATCGTAAACGTAATTTAACTTGCGTCGCGCCTCAAAACCCCGAAGACGGAGAGAGAAAAGGAGGAGTAGCTAAAGAGATGAGTCGAGAGAGAGCGAGAGAGAGAGAGAGAGGGCTTCTCTTTGGCCGCATCTCGCGGGAACTTTGCCTCGAACCTGGATACTATCGGGTAAGATACCTACGCAACTACCTGTTGTGCATAATTTACGTGCTTCGTCGTCCGGCGGGCGACTTAACGATGCGATTCCATGTTAAACTCCGCCGAAATCAGCTTATTCGCTTCTCGTACGACGAGATTCGACTGTCGCAACTCTGCCGCGAATCTCGATCGACTTTCCTTTCCGCTTTTCATCCCGTCGTCCTGACGCGTAATCGATCTCAATTATGAATAAATCGACGAATCCCGAGTCACATCAGCGAGTGTTGGATTTGAGTATCACACTTGAACGCTCACGTCAGTACTTTTCCGCCCGGTTACACAATTTGTCGAAAACCTTGCTTGATAACTTGCGATCAGTTGTGACATCAGCTTTCATGGATTATTTATGAAAGAAAAGTTCTTCTTTTTAAAGACACTTGACACTTTGAGGTTTTATCTTCCGTAATATATGAATAATATTTGAAATATTGGTATTTAAAATTTCTCTATAATATACTATTATATATTTAAATTATTTGCGTTTAGTATCTTTTTTATTAAACGTGACATATTAAGGTGATTTGGAAATATTTTTTAGCTCAGAGAAATTAGCAATATATTTTCTTGAATTTCTGTTTAATGATTCCATAAATTACATTTTTTATCTGAAACAACGAAATTTTATCATTAATTTTTTCCTCAAAAATCACATTACACAGTAAAAAATAAAATGTTAATTTTAGCTACATGGCTTTCAGTTAATTAACATTTTATTTTTAAGGAACACACTATGATAGATAAATGGAAAGAATAATTTTAATTAATTTTAATTAATGTGTGTGTGTGTGTTTTGAAGTATCTAAAAATTTAGTTACAGATACACACACACACAGATTTGAAAATAATTTTTAAATTATTTCTGAAATTATATTTTCAAAATTGAGATCATATTTCCAGAACTTTTACCGTCAAGTGGCGCTGGTATTTAGGTGATGTACTCATATAAACTTGTCTTGTTTCCAATTTTATTATTGAAAATAATTTTGTTGGACTATCAAATTATGTAGGAATTTCAAGCATGATGAGTAATGCTGCACAAAGTTTTGATATTCTAACAATTTGAGCGTCCTATGAAATTATTTTGACGGTCCAACAAAATTATTTTCAGATTTATATCTAGCTAAAATTTCAGATGCTTCAGCAAAATATTTCTTTTTATGCACAGAAACAACGCAGTTAAGAAGTCTTGAGGATTGTTTTATGACGGCTTTATTATAGAGAATAAATTGAAGTGAGATCTTAAAGATTCCGAGCCACAAAGATTACATCACCTTCAGATGTAAAGATGTTGAAACGCTTGATCTTTGTGCCGAATGGATATAGAAACAGTTGTTAAGAGACCCAAGGAGATATATACGATATACATATAAAGCGAGTCGATCCTCTAGAGGACACTTGCGGCTAACTTGCTCTGTCGCTTGCGATATCGCACACCATCCATCCGGATGTGTGCCGAACAACGTCCTTTCCCAACACGATTCACTAGAACTACGGCGTTCTGAAACCCAATCTGCTAAACTTGGCCGAACTCGATTTCGTCGAGCGGCGTTACAGAATGGAGAGCGACTTGACACTCGAACGGACGGAAGTTCGTTTTCATTTCCAGTTCGACACCGTGTTATCGACGGCATATTTACGCAATGATCCCGTATCTCAATTCGCTATATCGTATGACTTAATCGCTTTTTGTAATCTGAAATATATATATATTTCCCATTTAAATAGTTTTAAAAAAACTAATTGTCTTATCTCTCAAAAGGACTTTGCTACATTAATTATATGGATCGAAAATTTAGTAAAATAAATTAATTTTTACATATAATGTTACTTATAATATGGTGAATAAAAGATACATAAAGACGCAATTGAGATTCAATAATGAATGTGGCATTAAAGGTACTCACAGTTTTACATTTTTGAAGTATTACAGCTTAAAAGCTATCCATTATTGAGCTTTGTGTCTATGATATTTTTTGTTTACCATATTATGAGCTACGTTATGTGTGAAAATCTAATTTTAGGAGCCAATTTTCCATATAATTAGAGTGTTTTTTTTCTTTTTTTTAAAGATATTTTTATTCATGCTTAAGAAAATTAGCAACACAAAACTAGTAACTTTTTATATTGATTATTTTTTCATTCCTTTTAAAAATGTATTGCGACACATATATAAATTGTGTTTTTAATATACGTATGTATATTCAACTCTGTTTAAATATTATCAATTTATGAGAATTTTTTAAATTTCAATAGTTCGATACAACTAAAATCCACAGTTAATTTTTTTTATACAAAAGTTTTTTATACAAAGTCCACTTAATTAAAAGTCCACTTAATTAAAGTTTTATGTTTCAAATACACATATTTTTTGTGGATGTGAAACATTACTATTTAATATTTACATAAAACTCGAACATTAAAAAAATGTTTGCTCGTAAAATTTATACCATTCACGTTTACCGAACAAATGTTTTGCGACAAAGGGAGAGAGATGGCGTGACATGTTATGTATCGGATCATGTAAAAATAGCATTGAGTACAGGATGTTTTTTAACAAAATGTTGACCATTTTGAACTGCGTGCGCTTATAAACATTCTTGGTAATCAATAAAGGAGCAAAAACAATCTGTCTATGTACGCGTTTCGCTGAATCTATGAAACATTTCCAAACTGTAATAACTTTACTCGTAGATTTAATCGTTTCTTGATCGAAATATTTCTCCTTGCAATCATGGAAACTGCAGTGTTGGACAGTCAGACTTGACCAAATTTAGTTTGGCGAAGCGAATGCGCGCCGTAGGAACATTACGACGTTTCAACGCGGGCGGATGTCGAGGTTGCTCCGAATTGGAGTTCAATTGGAGATTGACCCCTCCAGCGCGATACTTCTGTAATTACATTTCGCATTCCTCGGAGTTACGAGCGGCCGAACGAGCACCGAACGAGCGCGACAACGCTCTCGGTCGACGGGACCGGTTCCGTTCTCCGGTTAGCCCGCGAGTGTTCCCATCACGCAACATGCGCATTGCTTTCAATTAAAACGGCGAATGCATAATAAACATCGATGCTTTCGCGTGCTCGCTTAGATTTGCAAAGCAAGAATAAAACTAACGTTCAACGTGGATCAAATTACATTTACTTATAAATATTTTGTGTATTGTATTATTAATATAGAAAAATATTAATTTAGACACTGAGAAAAATGGTCTGGTTGGATTAAACAGTAATTCTGGTGGAAAATGGACGAATCAGAATTTTCTGGTTATGTCTATTAGAATTCTAGTTGAGAGAGATAACTAGAATTCTGATTAATATAATTATTCTGGTAAAAATAAGAATTCTAGTTGATTTTACCAGAAATATAGTATCAACCAGAATTCCGGTTATCGCAACTGGAATTCTAATAAATTTAACCAGAAATTTCTGATTTGCCCATTTTCAACCAGAAATTTGTTTCAGTGGATCAATTAAAATGGAGAATCCACAATAAACATCAATGCCTTCGCGTGCTCGCTTAGATTTGACGCAAAAATAAAACTAACGTTCAACATGGATCAAATTACATTTACTTATAAATATTTTGTGTATTGTGTTATTAATATAGAAAAATATTAATTCAGATCAATTAAAATGGAGAATCCACAATAAACATCGGTGCCTTCGCGTGCTCGCTTAGATTTGACGAGCAAAAATAAAACTAGCGTTCAACATAAATAAAATTATGTTTACTTTATAAATATTTCGTATATTGTGTTATTAATGTAGAAAAATATGAATTTATAAAAATAAATCGCGCATATAATAGGTATACTATTTTAAATAATTGTACAAGAAAATTTAAATGTGTGAAATATGTTTACTATCTTTGACGCGAGGATGGAATTTTTTACTTATCTTTATGCATATTAATTATGTGTTTTATATTTTATTACTCTTTCTTTTAATTATTTAATGCTTGCTTATAAAATCATAACTTGTTTTATCTTCTGTATTCTTTTTTTTATATCATTAAGTACAACTTTCTCTTGATTAAAAACGGGTAATATAACCTCATATATGTATATATACATCTTTTGACGGATGAAGTTGAGTTTGCAATGAAACAACTTTTTCGTTAGCTAATTAATTTTCTCGTACACGCGTCTTTCACTTTTATTTCATTTGGTCAGGTCGTTTATTCAAGTATAACAAAAGCAAAATTATTATATATACTAATTAATATAATAATTATCATATTATATATTAATTAATATAACAAATTTAAACGTAGTACATACAAATAACAAAAAGAAAAAAGTTGTTTATGCGAGCTTTTTGATACAACATTCTAGATAGAGATTTGTCAATGATGCGTAGGCGAGTGGCGCTTTCTCTTAAGATTGGGCGTGGTTTCTTCGAGTCGAAGCGATGAAAGAGGTGCGATGTGTTGGGATTTATTCGTAGACACGACCTACTATCAATGATCACAATTATGCTCTTAAATTCTGAAGATTTATTCAGAGAATATATGAACTAAAACTCGCCTCTCTGAAAGTAGAGCTCAAAGTTTCAATTATTGTATCCATCGAGATAAGATCTTGAATTACCCATAATATAATTCTTCTTTTTTGAAATCACTTTTATTTAGATGGATAAAATCTAATAATTTTTCTCTTTTTTATCTTATTCGATTAAGTTATTATACAACGGAAAAAATAATTATGATTGAATTAATAAGATATGTTTGGTTAAACAAATGTTGGTCGAAGTAAATAGAAGTTCTGGTTATATTATAATATAATCAAATATTGATATGTAACCAAAACATTTACATTTGAAAACCTATATATTTACATTTAAATGTGATACTGATTAGAATTTGATGAGTATATCATATTGTAATTTACATTGTATAGTAATATCAAGATACCTGATCATTATAACTATAAAAAAGCATGATTGGATTGACTAGACATGTACGATTAAAGAAATATTGGTAGAATTAAACAGAATTTCTGGCTATCGTAATTAAAAATAGACTAGTATATTGCAATAAAAAATTTTGTTATTTTCATCAGAATTCGTGCAGCCAAATTTGTCTGGTTATTTAAATCGAAATCATAGATTGTTTATATTTTACCAAACAGTTTGATTATTATATACGTATTTTAGATTAATTCAATCAATTTTTTTACGACAGAAAAAGATTTTCCTGAAAATAACGGAGTTAAAAATTTATAAGATTATCCGAGCGCGCTGTGTTGAACCCTTTAAAAGGGCCCTGAATACCTTTCACAAAGCCTTTACTCGTTTCATCGAAGCGGGTTATTTGTCGATTATATACAGAGTGTCGAGTTTCTGTGTGATGGACTTAATAGTAACCCGAATGTCCTCGGAAAGGGCGCGTCGGGCAGTAGGTAGGCGCCTAATTTTCGAGGCTTGGTCAGGCCCTACCCGCGTGTCATCTTGAAACGGGTCCGTGCCTAATGAGACAAGATGGCAAGCCTCCCCCTGTTCGTTGCTTGACAGAGTTTACTCGTACAGAAGACAAACTACGAGGGAAATATGGGCGGTCGAGAGTGAACGGACTAAGCGAAGGAGACATATTGAGGAGAAAGAGAGGCAGATGGTAGGGTAATACAAAAACTAAGGTATGGAGCCAGCTAAGGTAGCCGCTAAGGTAGGTTCGAGAGGTCGAAAGGTAACGGGGCAGGTAGAAGAACGGTGGGTTGAGTACAAAGAAAGAAAAGAGAAATGTATTCTGTAGATACTCTCGAATTAACAAGTTGCAAGTCTCTTATGCCATATAATGAGACACGAAGATTACGGAGAAAATATTTGCGCAACGAACACAATTACTTATGCGCTACAACAATAATAATATCCTTTATCGAAATATAAGACGAGCGTTCCGTAAGAGGCTGCAGGGAAAGCTGTAGTACCAAGAATAATTGAAGTATTCAAGAACTAGCCTGAGTCGAGATCTCTGCAAACTTGAAGCGTCCATTCTCTTTATACATATTTCATTCTGTTCTATTCGAAAAATAGAGAATTAATTGGTATTTTTAATAGAAGACCTACATACTTGATACACAACGCAACAATTTGTTATGAAAAATAATCTGATATCTCACGATTTTTTCTCGTTAAAAATCGGCTGTTTTACACTTTCCACTTGTAAACGATTAAAAGAGAATTTTTGACTCCGATTTAACTTTTCATTTACTTCATCACAAACGTTCCGTAAAGTTTTCAGCTGCGAAAAATAACAGTTTCTATGAATAAAAATATAGATAGTATGTAGATGAAAGAATATAAAAAGGATTGGAGAGATAAAGGACATACGAAAAGAATAGATTGTATCCTGAATGCCTCTCGCAAAGCTGATTCGGCGCGGATGAGCCGAGGAGGCCTCGCGGCTTTCCATCGGAGATACCTGATAAGGATATTCGCGAAGGGTGGCGGCAAAGAGAAGCGGCGTGTCCTTTCCGATTGCGGCTCGTGGAAATCGGATCTTTATCGTGGATTGCAGCGCGAAGTATCGGCGGCCGAGGCGTTTCGTCGATGAGCGGTGCGCGCCGATAAGATCATCGGTTAAGTGATTTTTCGCCTCGACGGAGAAATCCTACCGAGTCGCCGAGTTCGCGGTCGGAATTCGTTCCGATCGAGATACCGATCGGTGGGCTCGCGACGGGACGGGAAGCAAAGGCGTGTGCGGGACAGGACTCGCATCGATCTGCTTGTCGGGCGGCCGGCGTGCGGAAAAACGATTGCGAGATCTCGCCCTTATCTCGCTATTTATCGGTCGATTTGCGATAACGTTAATGCGACCGTTTTCAACCCACTGTGTTTAGTACGTTCTCACGGGAGATCGGATTCCATCATTAGTTTTGCGGGACTCGAGAACGAGCCAACGAGGATCCACAGTTTCGGTAATTGCCTGGATTACGCGTTACCGATATACCATTTCGTTTTCCTTGCTAGATCGTCTTTCATCGAATGCGATCTCCGACAGTCAGTGTCGTGTCGTTAGATATGCGAGGTCGAGAATTATTCTCGGAATATTCCAGGAATATTCTTCTCGGGGAATATTGTCAGGAAGTTTTGAAAGATGTTCGTTCCAAACATTTTAGATATCTCTGTCGTTCCATAGAAATGTTTGCGACGTGAATTCTCCTCTCAATAGGATATATTTAAATTGGTAAAATACACTAACAAGTTTGATTCTCTCAGCGGTTTCGTAGGATAATTTTTTGCGAGTGTCTTATTCATTACATTTATAATACTTGTATTATTTTTTCAAATTTTACAAACGTTTAATTTTTTAACAGATTTCTAAACTGAATAAATCGATTCTGAGTTTCTAAAGAGAACTATTAAGATAAAAAAAAATCTTTCGAGTATTCCGAGAATAATTTTGTTCTTAAACTAAATTCTTTCATCAACATCTCACTATTCTCATCAAAAAAAAAAAAAAAAAAACGAGTCCATTGCCCTTAATAGCGTTGGGAAAACACTTTTGGAGCATCGCGCTCGCGCACGTCGACGAAACGGACCACGACGATTATCTGGGATTTCGAAACGGGCTTTCACACCGCCCTGTCGAAGATAGAGAGATTATAGAAGCGCGCGGCGAGCGAGAGCTGAAAGAGGAAGAGAGAGGGAGAGCGGATAATGTTTAGGGATCAAATCCCCCGAAAGCTATAATAAATTAGCGTCCCGTGGTGGTAGAGAAGGTACTATCGACCCGCTCGCCGTGGTCGAGGGATATCTAGGCATCGTGGAACACGTAACTATCGAGCGAGAGGCTCTCTCGTAACAGTGTGTGCGCGACGATCGAGATACCGTGCGAAGCATGGAATTACCAGTGGAACCGATAACAGCGAATTAAATCTCGGGGTATTATAACGGCGAGTTACCGGGAGTAACTTCCCCTTTTACGGCCGGAACCGGCGAGGACAAAAGATAAAAGTGAAGTCTTAAGCAGCGGATTTTTATACGACTGCCTCGCAGGTCTACGGGTTCATCGTGGCGCTTCTTATCGAGGTTTCCCTTTTTCTCATAGATAACGAAACATACCATCCCCGAGCGGTATAAGAAAAGCCAGACCTTTGTTTTATTTAAAAGAACACAATTTAATGTAAGCGGGAGTTATTACCGAGAAACTTTTAGCGAAGATGTCAGTCTTATGAATTAGGAATTAGCAGATATTAAATGAACCGTCACTTACTGCCACGTTATAAATTATGCATGATAAATATGAATTTTTTATGCATTGTTTTCTTTTTTACTTTTTACAGGAATATAATATCTGAATTTATGAAAATAGTACCTACATGAAAAAGAACGATTTTGCTGAAATATTCAAAAATTTAGCTAGATACAAATCTGAAAATAATGTTATTGTATAAAAATATAAAATTATTTTTATTCCAACAATCAGTTTGAGTTTTACATGATTTTGAGAGTCTAGCAAAATTGTTTTCTGTATCCAGCTAAATTTTTACACGAAAAGAACTATTTTATTGAAGTATTTTAAAATTTAGCTAGATGCAGATCTAAAAATAATTTTATTCTACAATTAAAATAATTATGTAGAAAACTCAAGCACAATGAAATAATACTGAAAATATTTTGATATTCTAAGAATCAGCTTAAATTATTAACCTCCATATATAATTGTTTTGATAGTTTATTACAATTATTTTTAGATTTCTATCTAATTAAATTTTTAGATGTTTCAGCGAAACCGGTTTTTTTAATAATATCATTAAGAAACTGTATGATCGCATCCCTCTATTATTATAATAACGTGTAAGTTATATATGGATTCATTAAATATACATAACCTGAGTGGCATTAATAGCCGCATAATTCATCAATCACAACCGCATAGTGGTGGGCCGAGGTGAATAATTAATTAAATCGATCTCGTTACGACGAATGAGGTCATTTAACTTTAGTGTTAAAATAAAAGAATTGTACATCCTCTAAAAGGGACGAAATCGGCGAAAGAGAATATCGTGCCCACAGACGTACAATATATTTACATAAATCACTATTAACTTGCTTCAAATACATAGCTCTCAAAAGTATATACTGATATTCATGTACATTGTTAGGAGGATATTAATACATGTATAGACTACATACGTCCGATACGTCGGACCTACAATATATTGTTACACTAGCAGTACATTGGACATATCGTATGACGTTTAGGTCACGAACATAGTAGATAGTACTTGGAGACAATTTTTGGATAAATAAGGAAGTTAGCGGTCTATTGTATTGTAGTATAGAAGTCTGGTCGTTACAACCAGCCGGCTTGAATTTCTTTTTTTCTTTTTATTGGATCGGCGACGTGCGAAAGGCAGATTTAAGGTGGGTCCATTCGATGCGGCGGGGTGCGACCATGGGGCGACGAAATTATACGGTACTCGAGCCGATCCTTCGCGTAATACCACGTTATTACGTCGAGATTATTATTATAGACTGCCTATTAGCCGCTTAATCCGATCGAACGCTTTGTAACGCGCTCTCTAGGCCGCGTTGCCGCTTAATGCGACGATCTGAGTCGCATGCGATACATATATATATATAGGGTGTTTGGTAATTGGCGGTACACAACTGCGAAACAGTTGAGTCTCTCGTTTCGCAAATAGGCTAACAATAAGCCGATCTATGCGGAGATAACTTTCCTCATATAAACAGTTGCGCATTTCGATAATTCTCAGCTCAAGTTGTGCGCTCGAAGCTTGTTAATAACCACCGCACTTGTAACTACGTGTTCATTTGTTTTAAACGCCAAATAACTGAAGTTATGTAATAAATTAATGATTAACGGTAGTGGAATTACAATTACATGTTATTTATCGGTACACGATACTAGTTGTAATTACACGGGAAAAACAGTTTTGCTGATGTATCGAAAATTTATTTAGATACAGATCTGAAAATAATTTTATTGGACCGTCAAAGTAGTTATGTAACTGCTAAGCAATCATGACAAGAAGCGTTGATGCTGCAAGAAGTTTTACCCTACATTGAAAAAAATGTACTAAATTTTAATATATATTTCTTTGAACAGTATTAAGTAAATATTTACTCAATAAAAAAATGATAATTAAATTAAATTAATGGTTTTCGTATCAAATAAATATGTTTAGTAAATATTCACTTAGAACAAATTTATTCAAACAAATATTTGTTAAAATTCAGTATTTTTTTCAGTGTAGCCACTTTTTCTTTCTTCAGTCTAGTTTAAGCGTTCTACATAATTTTGTCATATATTGTCGTTTTGATCATATACTGCTTTTCTTCTAAAAATGTACGCTGTTATTTTTATATAGATCTAGGCTTCACAAGATGCCATGCTGATGCCTCGTCTATTGATGTGCATACACGTCTTCCTCTATTTTATTTATATACCTATATTTTCTTCTTGTTCAAATTGCACTTCAAGAGAATTATTATTATTATAATAGAATTATTATTATAGTTATTTTGATAGTCCAAGTAAAATTATTTTTAAATTTATAGCAAGAGCTAAATTTTTAGATACTTCAACAAAACCCTTTTTTCCCGTGTATACTCGAGAGATCAACTACTGCCAAAAAAATGTACACTAATTGCTAATCATGGCAATACAACACATTATTACTAGCATTGTTATTGTATTGTTTGTATTGTTTTCCTATGTATTGCCACCTATTGTGCACAATATTGCCAAGTATTGTTAATGTATTGCTATGTACTGTTATGTATTGCTAGCATATTGCTAATACTGCTACTGCTAATATTGCTTATTTTATTACTGAACTGCCACAATATATTTCTAAAAAAATGTACACTGATTGCCATAGTTGGCCTTTCATGTATGCTTGTCCTTTTGACGACGAATAATGAAACTACATAATTCAAACCAGATATATATAATTTAAAAAAAATGTATTAACACGAATTTTTGCAAATCGGTTTATTTATACTAAAAAAACGATGTTTTTTTTGGGTCACTTTAATTGTGTCGCTATTTATTAAACACCCTGTATATAATACAATACTTACAGCACGCCACGCACGTAGCATCGGTTGTTCGAAAATTCGATTCCACTTAGCGATCATCAGTCGAGTTCATCGCGATCGAATGCGCCTGTTCTAACCGGAATAGCACAATTCTTTTTAATATGAAATCAAACGTAGCATCTGAAAGTGGTCATTGCAGATTTAAATAATTGCATTCTGCATTCAACGCGCAACAAAGAACGTTAATTCTCGCAGTTTCGGCGAGAAGTGACCCGTTATTAATTCGAACTAAATTAAATTGTGTTCTTTATGCAAAAGTCGACGCTTCATGTAAAAGAGAATTATGGAGATAAGACAAGAAAACCGATTTGAATTCAGTTAGACACAGAAAGACGGGGTTCAGAAAGACACAAAGGGATTAACTTCAATTGAGGATATAATCTAGCAATTTCTTTTCCAGTGGAAATATTAATTAATAGAATAAAAGATACGTTGAGAACGTAATATCGAAGAGACTGTTAACTTATAAGTGCAATTTATGTCTTAAGACACGGATAAAGTTTGTTTGGAGTCACGGAATATTTAATGACATTCACGTCACAGCGTGTAGCTGGGACAGGACGATACCTGAGGAATGTTCCCTCTTCGAAGACGTTTATCATTCTATATTGATCGCCCTGTGCTCGATAACAATTTCCTTTTTGTCGCGATCAGAATTATGTCCCTGTTTTCCGGCATTTGAATAAGTATTTCCCCCGAGCGTAATTGAAACTGTGTTTTTTATTCATTTGATTGTCGCACTTTATTGGATAATAACTTGAATTACGTGTCGCATTTTATTGATGCCTTCGGGACATTCGTGCGAAGTGTGTTAATCAGCAACAATCTGTCAGTACTTATGATTATCACCGACACACCGGCGTCTATCGATTACGTTACAATTCAGGCAAATGCATTCGTACTCCACAAACATACATCCACACATCCGTCGCATACATTGCGATACGTCTGTAGTTGATAAACACAATTGCGAAATTAATCCTTTACGAGTGAAATCTACTGTAACTCCGCATATCCCCGAGTCATCTTAAAATCTTTTGAATATTTACATTGAGGAAAAAATATATTAAGTTTTTAATAAATATTATATTTATTTTAACAGTAACTTAATATTTACTTATCGTAATTAAATATTTATTAACTATTAAATAAAGAAAATAATGAAATCAAATTAATAAATAGCACAATTTGATCAGGAGAATCAATTCGGTTCCGGACAGTTATGACATGTCCCTTGTTAGAATATTTTTTCATAATCAATATTAATTAATGGAAATAATTGTGTCCTATTTAAATAAAGTAAGAAATGTATATCTAAATAAAATTATGTTTTTATATAAATCTGAGTTTATAAAATGCTATCGCGATTTAGCGTTCTTTATCACTAAGTTGGCGATGAATAAGTAAAGTTCCAGCCACATATTTGAACAATTGTATTTTTTTTTTGCAAAAATAAAGCGAGCGACGAAGATACAGTTCTGATTTACTAGCAAAAGTCACGGGAACGACTTTGCGACGAATATGCAAGTCGCGGGAACCTCGAAACACGAGTAAAAGGCAAAGATATGAGCGGCGTAAGAAATACGGGGCCGAGTGGTGAGCGATGTTCGTCTCAAGGAACATAAAGTTACAGGAAGCATAGAGTGCGAATAAAAGGGACGAAAATATGCCGGGAAATCCGAGACGATTTACCGAGAACTGACTCGGGTGCGGTTTTTCGCCGGCTTGAGAAACTATCGTTTCACGTCGTCTGGAAAGCGTGAGCGAACCGAGGTATTGTAACCGTTAGAAATCGTCGTGATGATTTACGTTCTTGCGAGTCGAACAGGAATATTTTGTAACTCGGTGCAAAGATGCACAGAAATAAGGATACACTGCAGATATTTGCAGTGAAAAAACATTTCATTCAAGTACGTCACAATAATATTTCTTTGGATAGTACTAGCTAAATAAATATTTATTCGATAAAAAATGATAGTTGAATCGAATTAATGGTTTTTGTATCTAATAAATATTTATATTTATAGTTAGTAAATATTTACTTAAACTCTTTTCAAACCAGTATTTATTAAAATTTACTATTTTTTTAAATGTAATAATTTAGAAATATATATCTACTCCCTAAAATCCTTGGAATAGAATCTAATTCTAAAGAGTGAAATACTTCGCCATTCTACTAAAGATTTTAAAAAGTGTGATATTGATTATATTAAATATTAGTGAATATTACTTGGTAAAATAAATATTTTATTTCTGAACAGTACGTATAATTATCACGTATGTGCGCATGCATATTAATTTAATAATGCATGATACGATTAACCGTAAGATTTATAGAACGATATCGATGAGTATTTATATTTATGATATATAATATAAAATATATTACGACTAGTTCTGAGAGATATATCGTGAAAGAGTTCAATAAAAAGGCTCTCATATATATTGCTGCTATATGCACGGTTTACTCTTTTATACGATAACTTTTACATACAGTAAAGTACCTAACGACCAAGCTCTTTGACAGTCTCCGAGATTTACGATAAGGTATAATCGTATTCGTTTCCATTGGACTTAGCATCAGTGCCGATCCAAAAGTTGACACAGTATTACAAAAGAAAAATCGTCCCATCCAACCACTTTGTAAAATCGATCATACCATCTGGCCCGACAATGTAAGAACTATTCTCATGCAAAGTGACTCGCGACATCGCAATTTCAAGAGAGAGATCCGCCACGCCATCGTTACTATCGGCTGCCGGTGAGCTCGTCTTCGCTTTTCGTCCCTTCTTCCGTTCTTGCCGCTCCTCCTTTCTTCGTTTCTTGCGCCTCCTCAACTCGACGACGTCGAGGGATTTGGCGCCGCGCGGCTTTCCGTAAGTAGGCGGGATGATGGTACAGGTCGAGGACCGTTGCCATCCGACGGGAATGTTCGTCGTCGATATGCCGTGGCTCATTGCTTCGTCTCAACAGCCCGTATGTTATCGTCCTCGTGTACATTTATACGACTATGCGCGGCAGAGAACGACGCTACATCTAATCTCGCGGCGATCAGTGCTGGTCAGTGCTTTAAGATGCAAAGATCGAGCTACTCGCTGCGAGGCGAGGCGCCAACGCTGGCATTCGCATCATTTCTCCGTGTAATGTATACTGGCCGAGTAAATATTAAATACTTGTCAGGGGATAAATTTAATTCCGCGACGTCTATATAAACAAGATTGCCACGGTTGCCACAAAGAGAGTGTCAAGAATATTGAAAGTGGTCAAGGAAATCGGGGAATTTTGCAAAATTTTTCTAGGAGATTAACATTCTTGAAAGCGAATAATTAGCGTTGAGCTCTTGAGATATTAAATGAGTAATAAATAAAGAAAAAACGGGCAATTAAGAGTCTTAATACGCGGCAATTGGTGCGATTATTTTATAAACATATATTTCAATCGTAAATCTTAGATAACTATAAAAACTGAACGTTTCGGCTCAATTCGAGCCATCCTCAGCAATCTCAAATAATAACAATTCTCGATGACCATCCAATATTCGTAACATTCAAGATATCGAGTGCAGCAAGGAATTAAGGCTCTGAATTGCCCGTTTTTTCTTTATTTATTAGTTATTTAACGTTCTTGGCTTTAAAGAAGTTTAATGTATCACACTTACTCTATTAACTTAACAATTAAAAATGCAAGCAACATCGCTATGTTAAATTGATCTCACAAGAAATATTTAACGATTTCCAAATCAGGACGAAAATACAAAAAATTTTAAAATATTATTGAAAGTCGGGGAAAATTTGCACGTTTCGGATTCGCGATGGATGAATGAGTTTTGTCTTGCAGTAAACATTCAAGACAATTATTCTTCATAAAACGGAGTGTTAATCCTGAAGCAAATAAAGCAATTTCTTAGCCAAACACGTCGAGCAACCGCTGGATTTTTTACATTATATACTCATACCGTCAAGATCTTTTCTTCTTTTCTTTTTACGAGAGACATCGAATACCCGTGCGTCTCGCGGTTTGCGTCCAACCGGATTTGAGCGCGCCGTGTCTTCTGAGATTATTCGTTTGTCCCTGTGGTTAACCGAGAACAACAATGCAGGCGTGACGTGGCGGGCATGCAGAGTCAAGCCGATCCGCTTCGATACGGTCCACCGCGTAACTTCAATTTTCGTGGGTCACGCCGGATGCCTTTCGGGAGACACACGGGAGAATTACTCAGGGATGCCTATTACGGACGAGCCATAGTCTGTCGCCCCTATCAGGGACAGATAGCGCGAGCATTA
The DNA here is from genome assembly GCF_001594075.2 of Trachymyrmex cornetzi. Taxonomy (NCBI): domain Eukaryota; kingdom Metazoa; phylum Arthropoda; class Insecta; order Hymenoptera; family Formicidae; genus Trachymyrmex; species Trachymyrmex cornetzi. The sequence goes on along the minus strand of NW_017300191.1, from coordinate 499,933 downwards.
TTCCTGAAATAGGTTTCGGCGACGGCAGCGTGGGCGTACTGTTGTGTGTGTGCACCTGAACGGCGCGCGGCGATAGAAACGGAGAACGCCATCCCTGCGATTTACGAGCGCCGGGGTTCGTACGGCGATTCAAAGCGGCGGCCGGGTCCTAACGGGGCTTGCAAATTTGCATCTTGTCGGGATAGAGCGAGCGGTACAATGATGGGCCCCTTGAGCGACTTGAAACCTACGTTTATATTGTCCAAGGGAGGTAGCGATCGTCCAGCCGCAATTCTCTCTCTCGTCTTTCGTTCCTGAATCGTGCGAAACGAACGAGTTGGGAATATTCCCGGGAATGAATTTTCATCGCATCTCGATCGTTTTTAATCGAATCTTTCGATTTTCATTTCTACCCTTTTCTGAAATTTAATACCCACGTTATTGCGTTCGCGACGCTTCGTCGTATATCTATATTTTATATCCCGTACTTATAAAAGCTGAGTTGTATTATGAAATAATTTATCTACGGAAAGAACGGTTTTGCTGAAATATTTAAAAATTTTGTTAAACTATAAAAATAATTGGTAGGACGTTGAAGCTGGTTGTTAGAATATCAAAATTTTTGCAGCGTTGCTTATTGTGAATTTTCTACATAATTATTTTGATGGTCCAACAATATTATTTTCAAATCTATATCTGGCTAAATTTTTAAAACTTTCAGCAAAATCATTCTTTCCTTATAAACACTGAGAAAAAAATGTACTGAATGTTAATAAATATTTATTTAAATAGTGTCAATTCTAAATATTTACTGACAGTAAATCAATATTTAATAAAAAAATGACAGTTAGATCGAACCGATGGTTTCCGGTTTTTAAACCAAATAAATATATTTTTATATTTAGTAAATATTTAGTTGGTACTCTATTCAAACGAATGATTTATTAAAAAACTTGGAATTTTTTTTATCGCAAAATTCAACAATATCTGGCTTCGGCGTTTTATAACTGTTGTAACATCCTGTAATTGATCACGTTAAATAATTCCCAGATAGCATAAAAATTTTCTCAGAACCTTTCACGCGGCATACGACTCGGATTAAAAAAGCCCGATTAAAGAGTCTTCTTTAAACAGCCACTTGTGTATGTAGTGTGTAGGAAAAATGCCGAAAGTTCGCTCATCTCCCCGAGCAATTTTGACTGAGTTATGATGTTGTAAAGTTTGCGGCTTATCATTCATAAATTTACGAGTGAGCGCATCGGAGTGCAACGGGGGACAACAAGCGTAAAGTAGGACGCGCTTGGTTTTTACGCGAATAATGTAGCTGTTTCATATTTTCTCCATATCTACCATCGTGCACTTCGTCCGTATTTGTTCCGTTTACGCGAAACGACTGATCGGAGCAACTTTCTCGTACACAATAACGTTTGAAAAACAATAGAATTAGCAACTTGGTTAAATTTTCTCGTTATTTACAACTCGTGGAAATATATATATATCTCCCTCTCGTAATCTCGCGCATCTACATCGCTAAACGAGATGTTAACTTTTTGTTTTTTATCAGTAGAACATTCCAGAGTAATTGCTTTTTCGTAAATGGCCATTATCGCTTTTGTTTTCCCTCGTGAATCGATGGTTCGTATCAATTCAGTGAAAATTGAGAATTCTTTTCCATGTATAAAACATCTCGTCGTTACTTGATAAAAATATCGGAGGGGACTATTGTTTCTTGGCACGCACACGGAAATATATAAATAAAACGTCAAGATCTATGCGTGGGAAGAGGTATCTGCAATCGTAAATCAGAAGCCGGTAGCGGCAACGCTTTAATCTATTCGAGACGATATACACAGAGCCGTGTTTCTATATATATACGTAATCCGGCGAGCGTAGTTTGGCTATTTATAGGAAGGAAAAAATGGCCCGTGTCGATATATCGATTCACGTCGACCTCCTCGTCTTGAGCTCCTCTTCGTTGTATATCTCGTCGTCTCACCCGACGAGTACTTTTAGTCGCTTCATCGGCCGCGTGCTGTCGCTGAATTTCAATATAACGGAGAATGTTATCTGGTATGTAGGTAAAGAAATTTACTTCTGTCGTGCACGAGACTTCTCTCCGCGTGATGCCCTTCGAGAACGCGTCACTCTCTTGATCTTCACGTGATCGAGTTCGTTCGGATGTTTCTTCGCGATCTGAATGTGATTTGCACAATAAAAGCCGTTTCTCCTCTCTTCATTCGATCTCGTCGTTCACGGAACAAACCGTATACTGAAATCAAATAAAATCAATAACAAAATGAATAGAATAAAAAATTTTAAACAAAAACAAATGTAAAAATGTTTCGAGAAATTTTACACATTTGTGTTGAATTCAACATTTCACGTGTCCCAAACGATCCATCCAAATTTTTGTGTTAATTTAACACAAGCTGAATATATTTGGCAGTAATACAAATATTATGTATAAATTCAACAGAAAAAAATGTAACAATTTTTTTGAAGCAAATTGTGAAAGCACATTTTTTCAGTAAACTTAACATTTATAATATATTAAATTGACAAATTTTATTCATTTATGTTAAAGTTTACGTTTTAAAATACGTAATTTTTATGTCATTTATTTACTCATAAATTGTATTATTTTAACATTAAAAAACGTTGAATATCCATTTAACAGAAAAATTTTAACAAGAACTGGTTTTAACACGAATACAAAAATGTTTTTTTACTCTGTAGATTTTTCTCAGTTTATAATATTCCATCTCTGCGATAAACATGTTATTTGTCAATTGCAACAACGAGATTCTCTAAGTGAAATTTTGTTTTTTTTTTCCCTGGCACGATGCATATCACGAAGGTGAGAAACAGACATTTAACACGCGGCTCATTCAACTTCACGATAGACGGTGAGCCGCGTAATTAAAATAAAAAATGCCACGTGACGCGATACAGAGAAGTTTCAACTCGGTAACTGCCGTCGCGTTGGAGCTCTTTTTTTTTTTTTTTTAATTCACGATGAGGCGAAAAATGTGTCTCGCCGCTGCGTTATCTCGGTACAAGGGGACACTTTGTTAGCGTTAACTACCACCGCTACTTTCTCATGGAACTCGAGAGATGGATAATTAAAATGAAAATTTTATAGCGAGCGTCCTTTTTAATACGTCTCTAGCGAATATTCTAAAAGAATATATGCTCAAACTTGTAATTCGCATAGAAATAGAAATTTACGTTTTAATCGAAATTTCTGCTTTAATTCGTTCTCTGTGCTGCCCATTCGTTGGGAGATACTGCATAGTTTGCTTTCTCTCTCTCTTTTCCGTATTGTAACGCTCGTGCTGTGTGACGTGAGAAAATTCGAGAAAGCTTTTCCGGTATGTCGAATCCCTTTTACATGGAATCTCTTTCTCGGAAGTCGGCATTATAGAACATACCTTGCTGCATAGTCATGTCCTATCAGCGCTTCGTACACCATGGTTCTATAGTGCGTCACAATACACACAATGTCGTATAGTGAAAATTAGTATTCCGTGTTATTACTGCTTTAAAGGGCTATTTCTGATGAATTAACGGGTACCCGATAATTGAACTTATAGCCAACTTCATTAACATTGGTTAATTCCAATTGTAATTTACCTGATTGTTTGTCTGGAGTTGGAAGGCTCACAATTCCCATACCGCTTCAGGAAAACTAATTACAGTAGGAAGTCCTAATATGAAAATGTGAGTAGTGACTGAGTTATATATGCAATTAAAGTTAGCTAATGATATTTTATACTTTCATGCGCGCGTTTTATTACCCTACAATTATATGAGTTTTTTTTTAGTTTTAATTTTTTTTGTAGTTTTAAAAGACATTTTTCAATCATTTCCGATTCGTTTTAATCCTTAGTTTTTGGTACCCTTAATACACACGTTCGATCATTCGTGTTCTGTTGCTTAATTTTCATCACTTTTACAAGTATATATAAATGATTAAACAACTTTTACATATATTTTGACACACTGAGAGAAAAGATATAGTATTGATAACAAAAAAAAGAGAATTATTCACAAATGGCCGATTATCATTGAATTACTTTGTTAAAATTACAAAATACAATATTTTTTTGTAAGACAAACAAAAATTTTTTATTTAACAGTACAAATTTATTCGGTTACTCACGTTTTGTAAATACCAATGTAAAATTTGGTTGCCATTACAAAATAAGTATTCTTTTAGTAATTTCAACAAAATAATCCACGATGGTAGAGCAAGGAGTGTTTCGCGGAGCTATCAGAGATAGCGTGTTTTCTCGTAAGAGAAATTCAACGTCTACCTTTATAAAGC
>NW_017300191.1:445568-495290 GCF_001594075.2 Trachymyrmex cornetzi | reverse complement strand
TAAATTCAACAAATTAATATTGTCGTGGTAACCAACGGTTTGATTGATCATATATCAACAAATAGTTTTTGTGTCAGTAACAAAACTTTGGTTATTGCCTCCTGGCACTACCTGGTGTTGCGTACTTTTTCCGTTCAGAACGTGTGAGAAATGAGTGTTGTAGGATTGTCGGGAACATAAAATCTGGCGATAAATGATTGTCGTGGAGCAACGCGAGGGGGTAACCACTTAATGTAATCGTGGGACAGAATCCTCGAAATCATTATAAAATTTATATAAAGTATCTATGTATAATCCGATAATTACATATGTAACTACGAGAAATCATTGTATAATATTAAATAAAATTGTATATTTTACCAAATTACTTCATAGTAGTGAAAAAAATTATTCAGTAATCAGATGAAATCATGTAATCTGTACAATATTTCAACTAGTGGGGTTACCCCCTCGGAGCAACGTGTGCGAATCTATTCTTGTTAATCGCGAACCGTTTGGCTCGCTCGAAGCATCGGAGTGAAGTGCCGCGGTCTTACTGGTTCCTGACTTCCTGTAATGTATTACTAGGAGTGTCGAAGGATTATCATGGAGCATAAATTGGTACGCAGACCGTGTGGCGTTGCTCTGATCTGGCCGTTGGCGCGTCGAAACTTTAGAATTCTAGAATCGGAGTGAAGTTGCCGCGATCTTCCGAGCGTCTTGAACAGGTCTTTAGCGCGTCGGGGGTGTTGAATGTGGCAGTGCAAGTGAGTGATTGTCGTAGCATAAATTAGCATAAATTTGTACGTGCGATGGTCAAACGCAATTTGAATCTCGCCCTGTTGCGTCGTGTTGAAGGACCGTAAAGCCCGTATCAGACTACCGAGTCTGCAAACCGACCCGACTGCCAACTCTGACTGCCAACCAATAATGGACCAATCACAATAAGACTGATTCAATGTGATTGGTCCATTATTGTTCGGCAGTCAGAGTTGGTAGTCGGGTCGGCTTGCAGAGTCGGTAGTCTGATACGGGCTTTACAGTTGGCGCGTCGAAGCTTCGCATCGGCGTGAAGTTGCCGTCGTCTTTCGAGTTTCGTAAAAACGTATCTCGGATTCGAACGCGTCGGGAGTGCCGGGTTCAACAATGAGCGGTCGTCGCGAAGCGTAAATCAGTGTGCACGTTAACATTTTTTCGAGCATTTGCAATTTTCGGAGAGTTATGTCGGACATTCGTGGTTCGTCGAAGGTTCGAGCGTCGGTTGCTTGATTTTAATTTAGGAAACAAGATTCAAATTTATTACATTTTCTATGGGTATTTAATTTCATTTTCGTAATGAATTCGAATAATTTCGCTTTTCTCGGAACGCAAATATGTTGAAATGAAAGGTAACAAGAATAATATTATAAATATTAATTAATATACATAGGTATGTAGACTTTCGATTAAAATGAGAAGGTAAACTATATTCTTTATCAAAAAAAGCATTAAAGTCAATGTGCGATGATAGCTGAATTTGGAAATTACAAATGTAAGAGAGAAGTTTGGCGTGAAATTCCTCTTAGAAAAAAACATTAGATTCATATATTTAAATACGATACAGTGATAATCGGTGAAGCGCGCAGCCTTGGTGTTTGTTTACCGACGCTCAGGTGTGACGCTGCATACACAAAGGTCGGCGGTTACCGCTCATTTGTACGGAGATTTTCGAGCGAGCAGGTAGCTGTTACGCATCACTTCTCGTAACGCGATCACGTCGAATACTTGTAAGTGCCAAACTTCGTCAACGTATCGAAGTTGCTTCACATTGAAACACGAGATAATGCATGATGCACGAAACGTGAATTCGAGTATCTTAAATAGATGAAAGCGTATGATTAACGTTGCGAGTACCGTGCGAGGTGTTGTGCGATTGTCGCACTCCGGTAATTATTTCGGTCGTGTTCAGTCGTAATTAATTAACCGCGTTTTCGGGAATGTTGTGTGCACGTGTGCAACGAAGCAACCTGAGAGGAGGAGGAGGAGGAGAGGCCTGGGGTGGCGTCGGGCGACGGCGAAGCAACCGTGTGGTGAGTAATAATTTATCATGTATTATTTTATTTGTTAATTATTAATAATTACTTTGCACGTGCAGCAATTATCTGTTGCTGTATTAATTATTTGAGTATTAATTTGAATATATTTGTACATTTTGTAGTTTGATGTATGCAGCACTTCGCTGCTGCGCATCGTATCGGTGAGTGAAATTATTATCTATTAATCAAAGAGGCGATGAATCTACAAGAATATTAGGGTAAATATAAAATAAATATATATAAATATAAATTGAGAAAGTAAGAATATTATAAATGTAATAGTTTGTAAATCCGCCGCTTTATAATAAATTAATTATGACAAACAATATTAATATTTCACGTTGGCACATATATATATATATATATATATATATATATTGTATATTGCGCAGTTTTCCGTTGATTTATCGTTTATAAGTAAAATAATGATTTAAATTATTATTTCTGAGTGTTGCAAATTCAGCAAAAAATAAACGATTTTTACAAAGGAAAGATCGTTCGCAAATCTGGTACACATTATTATTACATTACATTTTTTGTTAAGCACTTTATACATAAGTCAGATTTTCTGTAGTTATGAACGAAGATGTGATATATATTATTATTTGAGCAATTTTTATAAAATTTTTATATATCGTAATCGATTAAATTTAATTGATTAAATTTAAGTAAATTTTTTTTGAAAAGTACAAAATATAAAGAGAAATGTAAGAATTAAAAATGTGTAACAAATAATATTTCTAAAATGCAAATTTGGTTTAAGCTTTATCATGGTATTCATACTTTCTCAAACTCGCAGTAAAATAGTTACGTATTGTAAAATGCAAAATAAAGAGAAATTATGATATTTATAGATACGTTATTTTAAAATGTGAAATCGAGCTGAGCAATAAAAACTAATTATATCAGTTACGAAATCCTATAATAAGTAACATATCGAGAGAGAGAGAGAGAGAAATACATGTTATATGTACATTTAGGTATTTGAATTCTACGCTATGCCATTGACTAACTTTAATTGCTTATAGCTTGAAGATTATTATATTCTCGATATTTCCCGGGATATTACTGATTCCTAATTAATTTACAGCGTACGCTGTTAAAATACCATATGAAAGCGTTAAGATTAAATGAATTAACGTGACGTCGCTTGCGTAATCAATCGATGTTTAATGTCTTGTGAAATTCCAATCGAATGTAATCACAGCGATTTTACGCGCAGTATTTTAACTTGATCGGTCAGTCCCCATTCATTCGTGCGATACCGGGACGCTATCTTTTATCTGTGCACGTGCGACTATTTCGGTAATATGTCTTTCGCGCAATCTCACGCCATGCCACTTGGAGGGGTAAAAGGGAGACGAGAGAATCGGGGAGAATGTTGGATTCCAGGGCGGCGTGACCCGCCGCGCGCGAACGAGAAGGAAGGTCGAAGGTTCGCGACCGGCACGGCAGGAAATTGGTTTCGTTTGTGAAATTCTTCGAGCGGAAAGTACCTCGCTCACCCTTCGTCATCTTTCTCACACTCGCCAGGCTACGGGGCTTGCCCTCCACCGGCCGCCCGGATCGAAACTTGTCGCGATCGGATGGCGAGGGAGTTTACAACGGAGGTATTACTCGCGCGCATCTTACCCCGTCCATCTATTCACCGATCGACTGACAGTTGTATAACAGGCAAACTACCTTTAACAATCCTTAAAGAAGATTGTCCTTTTGAATCGACTCTTTTGCCGTCGATAAGGATAACGCCTGCGAATGAAATCGTAACAAAATGGCGTAGCCGCGATTTAAATCTCAAACGGAGAGAAACGGAAATAAAATTCACTACTTCGTGACAGGAAATTAATTTCCGATTTTCCTAATTTACCAAAGGAAGATTTATATTTCCACGGAAGAAAAATGTTGCTGGCTACGGCTAATTCTGATTAGCTGAAATTGCATTAGCTACTCTCTAAATCTGAATCAGTGGATAATCACTGATATCAGTGCCAAGTATGCCACTGGCAGAGATGGTCATGCTTTCATGGAAGCATATAAAAGTAATTTGTATTTTATATTTTAGTATTAATAACAAAAGATTATGAAAGTATTTTGTATTTCAAATACTAACATTGATAATCAACCTTATTATTTGAATTACAAGATACAAAAAGCTTACAAAATACGTAATACTTTTATGTGATCCGCTAAAATAAAAAATACAAAATATGCTTGTTTTGCAAATAGTGTGTTTTAAATAAAAGTATTTCAAATACATGCCCAACTCTGGCCACTGGTAATCAACTAAATGTGAGATCCCTAACCTAGCTAATTTTTATTATGTGATCTAACTAATCTTGTTAATGCTTAAATTCAATGAATATGGTATTGGAAGATTAAAATTAACGTGCAAATATCAGTATTTTAGTTATATAATGCTCAAACATTCTTCCTTTTTTAGTTGAACTTCACTGATTATTAGTGCAAAATATGCCACTGCATAGGTAATTAGTGACTATCCACTCATTCAGATTTAGAGAGTACTATAGCTATGAAATTTGCTAATACATACAAAGGATTTACTGCCGTAGCTAATATAAGGACGTGATAGCAAAGTATGCACGTCTGTTACAGATCAATTTATTTAGCAGCATGAAGTTACTTGTCATAGATATCGGATATGTCCGTGTAAAAGAAAATTGTCTCTACCACAGTTAAATATCGTTTGCAGAAACCATACTTGCTACCAAATTGTCTGTTACACAGAAAATGTTTGCTGCAATGATCAATAGATTGACATAATAATAAAATGTTTGTCTGTTACAATGATAATATTTAGGCTTCACAGCTAATGAAAATTAGACCTCGCAGATACGACGTTAGGTATCCATATGTTACGACTGGAATTTAGCTACCACATGCAAATTTTTGCTGCTGCAACTAATTTTTTTTTTCCGTGTCTATAGTAAATTGATTAGAAATTAATATTGAATCATGAGTGAAAAATGCCGTATTTGATTAAGTTTTTCTTTTCTTTGTGCTCTTTAAATCTGAATTAGTGGATAATCACTGATGTCAGTGTCAAGTATGTCACTGGTAATCAGCGAATGAAATGTAAGATCCCTAATTTAGCTGATCTTTATGATGTGATCTGACTAACCTTGTTTTAATGCGTGAATATGGTATTGGAAAGTTGAAATTAACATGCAAATATCAGTATTTGAATTTTATAATACTCAAACATTCTTCCTTTTTTAGTTAAACTTTACTGATTATCAGCCAAGTATGCCACTGAGTAATCAGCGACTATCCACTGATTCAGATTTAGAGAACGATAATATTTCTTGTGAACTCATACAATTTCCAGTTCGATCTATTCATTGAATCTGACACGCGTTCGATAATGAGGGGTCGCAGGGATGTAACGTTTAGCGATTTAGCGAGGGTTAGTGATTTTTTTCGCGGAAACTGTTAATTAGCAAAAACGACCGAATCGCGCTGATTGCACGGGACAGAATTATTCGTTGACGAAGCGACGCTCGTGGATTACGGCGTTGAATAATTCGGAGGGTTTTTAGGAAGAACCACGCGAAGAGAGCTGACGAGGTTCTCTCGTCGCTCGCGTGAAACTTTTGCAATTTGCGTCGCGACGCCAAGCGGAACGATGAGCCCGCAATCAGGCGAGCGCGATTAATTTCGATAATCTTTCCGATTCTGCGCGAACTTTCGGCGAGGATCAACACATTCTTTTTTCTTTTTATTTTATTTTATTTTATTTTTTTTTTTAAATTAACGCGAATGGTCCGTGTCGCGTTTCGTCGTAATCGTAAATATTCGGGCGCGACCATAAAACGTGTCACACGACGCAATTCAACAAATCTTCGGGTTAGCGCTCGCTCACTCACTCATATCGCATTCGCGATCGTGTTACAGCAGTTATACGATACTATTTACTGGTAATACCCCGTAATACCGTACCTCTCGACAAGATAAACGAGAGAGAATTTGTTACTGACGAATCACGTGTGCCATAGCATAAGGCACTGTACTCGGTCCATTATGTGCTTTGGAATAATAAGCCACTAAGCGCGCGCGTGAACGCGCGTTAAGCTCAAGCCAACGTACTGTAACCCGAGCAAGCGTTTATACGTGTATACACACAACACAACACCGCGATGAAATAGCGAGTTCGCTGCGAATGCAAATGTCGATACGCGTTTATTCACGCGCCACCGGAAGCATCGTAAAAAGTACATGGCAACGTTTGCAGATTGTTTCCCTTTACTCGGCTCGTTCTCTTTTATCAGTAATAAACTCGGCAACGCGCAGCTGTCTGACAAGTCGGTAGAAACTCCCGGAATGATTAAAGACTTTGCGTTCGAGTGCGAGGATGCGCCGCGCGAGATCAACGTCGATTTAGAAGATTTTGCACGCCGATGGCATTAATCTAGTTAAAATATCGATCCAGGAGACTTGACGCTGCCCGTTTCCGACACGCTTCGACGCCCGGGACCGAAGTGTTTAGCATAATAAATCGGGGAAGCCGGATCGTCCTCGTGCACCAGCTCAATGATCAGCTTCCGGTTTTACGGGGCGATTTGTCGTTTACGCTCGATGATCGAATTCGCTTCGTTACCGAGCCACGAGCGCGTATCGTTATGCTCTGCTAACTCTCGTCGTGGAGATTTGTCTAATGAATTGCTGGACCAATCATTCATTACGCGGATGATTCAATTGTAACTGTTAGTTCATTAACCTTTAAATAGGTGGGATGACTACAATACCCTAGGTAGTTTTCTTTAAAACCTTATTCTAAAAATGTAAAAAAAATGAAAGATGGATGATTAAATAATTTTCGAAAATGTCAAATAAAAGAAAATTAAAATTATCACCCAGATCACACAGAAGTCTTAAGGTTTATTATTTTTGCGTTTTTTCCTTACAGCACAAAGTTGCACAAAAGTTGCAGCAACATGTAGAGATTTTGCAGCGATATTGCTGCAAATTCTGTGCTGGGTTTATTCTATCTCTTAACGGTACACTAAAAGAAAAGATTAGCTACTACAGCAAATTAGATGATAAATATGGCATAGCATTTTAAAATTGGCTGCTGCAGCCAATTTTTGGTTGCGTTAGCCAATCGAAATCCTGTACTGACATTGCGGATAGGTTAACACAACTACAAATTGGCTGCAATAACCAAAAATTGGCTGCTACAGCCAATTTTAAAATGCTATGCCATATTTACCATCTAATTTGCTGCAGCAGCCAATCTTTTTTTCCAGTGTAGGTATTTTAACTGTACAACATAATACAATATACTAGTAAAAATGCAACCATAAGATTTAAATTTGTTGTAGTATTTTGAGCATCCTATTAACTTCTATATCTTTAAACCTATATAAAGATTAAAGAAAATTGTGGGATCAAATATTTAATGGAAGTTTTAATAGATTATAATTTTTTATTTATACATAGGGAATATACATAAAACATATATTTTCCCCAAATTATCACAAGGCCGATTGCTCTCGTAATTTATTTGTTGCTGCATTGAGTAACTTACGTTCATTAACAATATATTTTGTCTTATTCTCCATGAGACGACTCTTAGCGCCTCTTGACGAAGAGACACATATAGATAATCATTATTCTCGTGGGATCAAATATTTAATAGAAGTTTTAATAGATAATAATTTTTTATTTATAGGGAATATACATAAAAAATATATTTTCCCCAAATTATCACAAGGCTGATTGCTCTCGTAATTTATTTGTTGCTGCATTGAGTAACTTACGTTCATTAACAATATATTTTGTTTTATTCTCCATGAGACGACTCTCAGTCTCAGCGCCTCTTGACGAAGAGACACAGATACTATAGATAATTATTATTCTTGTTTTCCTTGCTGGATCACAATCAGTTTGAGCCGTGTCGTCACCCACGCACGCATCCTCGATCGGTACGCTCGTCGCGTATTTATCCAGAAAGCCTTGTATAGCCGTACTTGCCAATATCCGTGAAGAAAGAGCAATTTCGGGGAATCTTTCAGACGCACATGGAAAAAAAAAGAGGAATGAGCAGACGCGCGATGGAAGTCAACGAACTGGGGGAGGAATCAGCCTCTTCCTCCCTCGCGTGGGTCCCATGTTGCGCGACGTATTATCGACGATCGCACGTAGGCGCGCAACGACCGATTATCGTGTTTCCTCCTGGTCGACCGGCCGGGAAACCAGCCTGGGAATGATTCTACTTAGAATGAATTACGGGACGAATCGTTACGGTAATGGCCGGCTTCGACGTCGCTGTGGTCACGGCAAGCCATTACGTTAATTACACGCGACGTTGTTATTGCCGCGACTTCTCTCATCTCGCGCCCGCGTGAAATTCGTCGTCTCTCCTCCGTTCATCCCTCGCCATTCCCGAATGGGAAGCACCGTGAGATTGTGTTGACGTTTCCAGATCGATCCACGACCAGAATTATATATGCCTGGTTTATACTTCGGTCTTAATCCTAGTCTTAGAATTTGTCCTAACTTGATCTTTAGGACTAAAGTTGAAAGATAGGAACTTTATTGAGACTAAGATTTAAGACTGGGGAAGCATAAACGATCTTGTGGCATTTTTTATTGCCAACTTTTAAGACTAACAATAAGATTAAGACCGAAGGATAAACCAGGCAATATATATGTACTCTCCTGCATCGGACGGTTTAATTCCCGCATCAGTTGTCTGTTTAGAGAGTGATTCGATCGTGCTCGCTAGCGCAATTAACGCATCGATTAACTTTCAAATAATAGCCCGTATGTAAATAATAGTCGTGTCTGTTAAAATAAGGGAGTGATATCCTCATTTTTAAATAGGTATATACTCTCACATTACTTATTATTAAGTTAATAATAGTAAATGCCACGTCATGTTATTCGAATCAATTGCAATGGTGTCATATTATTTACGTATATGTCGCGTATCGGGCAATTATTAAAATCGTATCCACGGAAATGTTTTATTCTGGTATTTACAATATTCCAAGTATCTCATATGTACGCTGTCAATACGTACCTGGTAATCGCAAATCTTGAGATGTATGTACGTATTATATATAACGAGATATAGAAAAGAAATGTTCAAAAGAAACATCTGAGTTACAAGAACATTGTATAAGTTAGTTAGTTAGCTTTCTTCTCTCTGCATAATCCTGTTATAATGGTATGTTTTATCTTCAAAGTTATGAAAAAATAACTTCATCCAAAAGTCACACATCAACTAAAAGAAATGTAATTTTCGAAATATTATTATGAATGAGTTAGATAAATATTATTTTAGTTTCTTTTTTCTTTTTATTTTCTCTTTTTTCATTATTCTATCAATCACACAATTATCAAAATTAATTATTAACTTCACAAAAAAAAATCATCAAAACGTCGCAATTTAAAAAGAGTGATTTTTTTAAGAGTCGTGAAACAAAAACGACAAAAATGATATTCGATAAGAATATTTTTTTGCCTATAATTGTAATTAGTCAATAATTTTCTGTCAAGTTAAAAAATAAAATTTTTTAAATTATTACTTTGAAATAAGAGAACAATATGCATACGTAAATTATGAAATGAAAGATGATTCAAACACATTAAACAAATGCTGCTGATTAACATTCAATGATAACAAGAACGAGAGGGGGACATATCCACATTGTAGATTAAGGGATAATTCGTAACGTGCTATAATATAAGCAGTCGTAATCGGCGCGAGTGTCGCGTCTGCCGCATATCAAGACATTAAAATGAAACGTTTATCTGTGTTATCCGCGCGATTACTCCCTCGGGAAGGGACAGCGCGACGCGGTTTCGCATTCCGCCAAAATTCTGGATTATTTAACACCGTGCTCCGGTCTCCGAGCGACCACTTCCGGAAAATTAACCGCGGGGCCGAGACCGGTCCTCGTTACATTAAAGTATGAAAGCTGAGCCGTTTATAAGGGATCTCCGCTTTATATACGCGCTTATATATCCGTAGTACCGACATTCTTTACGCTTTCGTGTTTTCTCGGTGCACTGACCTTAACATCGTTGTCGTCGTCGCCGTCGTTGTCGTCGTCGTTGTTGTCGTCGTCGTCGTCGTCGTCCCTGGTGCACACCGCTGTTACAGGTACACACTGCAGCAACTTGCAAGAGGCGCATGCAAATGTCCGGGTTCCCGTCGCCGTGTCGTCGGGACAACCGCAAACCCCTCGCCGCAAGATGTTGCTTGTCCCGTTGAGAAAAGTACGCGATCGCGTCCCGCGGATATTAAGGAAACTTTTTACGAAGGGGAGTTACGAAATGACGTTTACACGCGACGACCCTCTGACTTTTACGAATGTACGTTGGGTATTGCTTCCGTGATTTTGGAGCATTATATCACCGCGCATTGAGTTGAAAATTTGACTCTGGGAATGAAATAATATTTAATTTCCGTGTCAGCTGACTCTCGATGATAAATCATGTTTCTTTCCACCTGTTCTTTATGAAAATAAGTTAGTATCGTATATCAAGGAGAAAAATTCGTGTTATTAAAATAAAAAACTTCTTCGCTGTATATATATGGTAATATTTTAAGAATTATTAAAAAATTTTATGTCACACGCATAAAAAAGTGGATCGTATTACTCAGAGTTTAATATACATATTTAATCGATAAAATAATAAACCGTGATTGACGGCCGTCCTTTCGTTCCGTCTTAAAAAATGACGAATTTCTATAAATAGCAGGATAAATATTGTCACGGAGATATTCTGGTAAAATACTTGGCGTCTAAAAATGAAGGATTGTTATGAGAAAAAACGGGGGCGATCGGTAAAAGCGTCAGCCGGTAAAAATAAAGTGGTGCGAAGCGCTGAAAATAAAACCGGTTGCACGACGGCGGGTTAATTGCGCGGGAGATTAATCGCATGCTGGAAAACATGGTCTTTCGCTGCTGCCGATCGGCTTTCTCGGACACCTCTCGATAGCTCGCTGTTGTTGTTGCGACACGTCGAGTCGAGCCGCCATCGGGTTGAAATATATCTTCCGACGTTAAGCAGCTTAAAGACGGTGTGTATAATGCAGATCACCGATCTCCCCGCATCGCATTGTACTCCCAAAGGCAAATGTTTAGCCGGAAGGATGCTGGACGCCAAAGCGCCGCTAGGATTTCCTCCCACGCTCGTATTTGCTCACCTAAAGCACTTCCAAGTTACACGGCTCTTTTAAATCCGCGACGGCGACAGTCTTCAAAGCACGGAGCAGCTAACGTAACGAAAATAAACGGAACACGGCGTGCACGTTGAGTGAGTTAATTATGTCGGAGATTAGTTGTTTCTGGGTCTTCTCTCGAGGGATCGAGCGGCCGTTGGCGCGTTAACTGCTTGCCTCGACATCTGCCGCTTTTTGAGATCGAACTGTAGTTGCCAATTAGTCTTGAATCTCTGATAAGCGAAGGAAAATTTATAGCTAATTCTCTGAAAAATTTATCCGGATGAGCGTAACTTATTGCTCGAAAGGAGATAATTTATTTTTTTGCAGGAGGAATCCTTGAGAGAGTACTTAATTTTTCACTGAGATTGAGAAATGTTTTTTAATATGTGACTTGTAAAGACTTTATTATTTTTTAATTTAAAAAATTTTGTTGTACACAGAGAAAATTTTATGTTAAGTTTTAATACAATATTTTAAATTACACTTTACTATGTCTAGTATTTCCGATGGACCGTCACAACATGATTCCGACGTAACGTTTACTATGGTAACATTAATTTTTGTCACATACAATTATAATAAATAAAGTAATTATTTTGTTAAACCAGTGCTTAAGCTATATTCTCTAACATGAAAACCGTTAATTTTTACTATGGTACGCAAACAAAATTTGCTAGGTATATATTTTGTACTTATCTTTACAATACTAACTTTTATTCAACAGTTGTGATTTTGTAATAAAAAATTTTTACTATGAAAAAGTGTAAAAATTACGTTGCATTGTTTTTAAAAAAATAATTATAGCATTTAAACTTATAATTTACATGATGTCCGCAGCTACTACCACATTATAGTAATTTTAAATACAAAATTTTCTCCGTGTACCAATTAAAATTTGATTATTAAATAACCAAGTTTGGATCGCAACAACAAAAGTTTTAACTTAAAAAGTAAGGAAGTTTTTGTAAGTCACATATACAAAACATTTTGTTCAGTGTATGCATGCATATATAAAATAATCACCTTTCTAAATAAATCGCCGTCTTTCTTGCATAGAATAATTTGTTTACCTACTGCAAGCATCATAAAGCATACGACGACTGTGAGACGCTCACGGTTTTAAACTTTGTGTATAAAATAAGCGTGTATAACAAACTGCATATATCATTTCAAAGGATCACAAGTGTCACTCGGTCTCTGGCCGCTTTTAGACCACCGTCGCTACCAGACACGAGCACGACTTGTCATTTTAAGGGAAGGGGGTTAAACAAGCGTTCTCCACCGGGCACGAAATGGATGTCCTAGCTCGCGGATTGTAACTGGGCGCATACAAATGTTCGGATTCGTTCCACGCCGTTGCTGCGAATGCGCGACGACCGGCGATTGTAAGGCGTTACACGTCGAGAGGTTTCCCGTTTATACGCTCCGTGGGATTTACCACGATCGCAGAAATTCATCCGTGGACACTCGCGACAGGAATACTGGCAAGAATAACTGGACGTCCTTTTTATAAAATGTAGCAGCCGTATCTCAAAACTAAGGCACAGCGTCCTAAAGTTTTTCCGAGAAGAGAATTATTTATAGGATATTCTAGGCCATGTGAGTAACAGCATCGTAACCCTCGGTCTTCATCATTCAAACCATTGGATTTCAAACGTTAATACGCGAATACATCTATATTTAAACATCTTTTTATAAAAATAACATATATGAGATAAGAATTTTTTAAACCATCACGGAAGGACTACGGTTTTCTAAAAGTTACAAACGCTCCGCTTGATATAATAATCTTAAAATTGAAGCAAATTGTTGGAAATAGATGGTAAACGTCCGCAGCGGCGTCGAGAGTAATGAGAAACGGACGAAGCGATCGAGTAGAAAGTTAATTATCTCCACGTTGGAATCCCTTTCTACCGACCTTTCCTAGCTCAATCGCTAGAGATATTAGAACACGCCCGCAATGCAATTACGATAAACTTAACAAAGAATAGAGATAGGTAACTCAATCAGTCGGATACGTCTTGCCTTCGTTAAATCTGTTCAGATATATCTGTTCATCTTTTGACGTGCCTGTATAATATAGCGAACATTATTCTTCGTTGCATATCGCTAAGATCTTTTATTAAGAGCCAATCAAAATCTAAAGTTTCTTCGTTATCTTAGCAATTATTTTTCTCATTATTTTATTATTTTTTTTTATTAGTCTTATAATTACTTTTTTCTCTCTTAGTTTCACACTGATTATTTTGTTCATTCTATTTATTTGCTGTACTTCTTTATCCTTAAAAATCAAAACGCAACCGTGTTTCCTTAAGTTTAGGAGTTTGTTGTTCGTGGGATACGACTGGACATATGCCAAAATATCCCGTCGACGACGGAACTTTCTACGTCGACTTGACGGACGGTATATCAAGACGACTACTCGTCAGCTATTATTCACGACCACCCGTAACCTGCAAACAAGAAAGCACATGTCCGTCGTTCCAAAACCAGTTTTGTTATCCTAATTTATTGTTCTAATGGATTAGAAGAACCAATTTTTAAGTGATTGACATTGTAACGATATGTTTTTTTTTTTACTACAAGTGTTCAGGAGGTGATGAGTTTAATTGAATCAGTACATTCACTCCAAATTCAAGTGTATCTTTAGTTATACCTTTATATGTATGTGAACTAATTTTTTCATGTAAAAATAATACACTATAATACATATAAAAATTAATTTTAAACATTTAAATGTGTAAACACTAAGTATAAGCGTATTCAGGTATATCACGGTCAAAGCTAGATCTTTTTTGCCTAAATAATTCCCAGTGAATTATCTATATCCTATATATATGCACATGCATATATCATATTTTTGTAGTTATTCAAATTG
This sequence comes from Trachymyrmex cornetzi, assembly GCF_001594075.2. Taxonomy (NCBI): domain Eukaryota; kingdom Metazoa; phylum Arthropoda; class Insecta; order Hymenoptera; family Formicidae; genus Trachymyrmex; species Trachymyrmex cornetzi. The sequence goes on along the minus strand of NW_017300191.1, from coordinate 481,162 downwards.
TCGGTCCGAATAAAAAAATCTTATTATTGTTTAAATGTGTAATACACTGTTAAATTTTAAAACTTAAAGTTTAGAGCAATGATAATCCAATCTCTTGAGTTAAAAGCCTTTTTTTATTTTTAACTTCCATGTGTTAAATTATCCATTTCTGTAGTTAGGTTCAGTGAACAACGTCCATATTAATTTATGAGTCAAATTTGCTACCTATTCTTAAGTTAAATTGTTTAACTCCATTGCTTTAATTAACAATATATTGAGTAGGAGCAGTGGCTACCTATATAGAAAGGATTAAAAACTTAAATTGGATATAATTTGACACCAACAGTGATTTTAACAATGCTGTTTTTACATTGAGAGAAAAAAAATAGTTTTCGCAACTATAAATTAACTTAAATACTTGCAACTAGTTTTAAAGAACACACACTAAAGTAGTACCGAATACTATAAAAATATACTATAGTACTATAAAAATATAGTATTCAGTACTACTTGATTGCAAGTACTTAAATTTTAGAGTTTTAATGTAATAGTTGCCAAAACTACGTAGTATTTTTCTCTCACTGTATATGGAAAATTAAAATCGCACACATATATGAAGTCACTCTGTTTTTACATTGAGAGAAAAAAAATAGTTTTCGCAACTATAAATTAACTTAAATACTTGCAACTAGTTTTAAAGAACACACACTAAAGTAGTACCGAATACTATAAAAATATACTATAGTACTATAAAAATATAGTATTCAGTACTACTTGATTGCAAGTACTTAAATTTTAGAGTTTTAATTTAATAGTTGCCAAAACTACGTATATTTTTCTCTCATTGTATATGGAAAATTAAAATCGCACACATATATGAAGTCACTTATCACACACTTGGATTTGTAGTGTTACCAACATCAAATAAGCAAAGCATTTAGAGTTTTTCCAGTATAATAATATTTTTCATAAAAATGTCGTGCATTTTATTTCAAGGGGGCTTCTACACGGAGAAAATTTTATATTAAGCTTTAAGACACAATATTTTAAATTGCACTTTACTATGTCTTATATTTTCGATGGACCCTCACAACATGATTCCGACTTAACTTTTACTATGGTAATACTAATTTTTATCACATAAATAAAGTAATTATTTTATTAAACCAGTGCTTAAGCCATATTCTCTCTCTCTCTCTCTGACATGAAAACAGTTAATTTTTATTATAGTACACAAACAAAATTTGCTAGGTATATTTTTTACTTATCTTTACGATACTAACTTTTATTCAACAAGTTTTTATTTTGTAATAAAAAATTTTTACTACGAAAAAGTGTAAAAATTACGTTGTATTATTGTTTTTAAAAAAATAGCTACAGCATTTAAACTTATAACTTACATAAAGACCGCAGCTACTATCACATTATAGTAATTTTAAATATAAAATTTTCTCCGTGTAGTGAAATGAGTTATCGTTAAAAAGGATCTTGAATCATGTAATAGGAAGATCATATAGTCATACATTTGACGAGAGTTTAATCGTGCGTAAACTTTCTTCCTGCCTCACGCAGTGTGGTAACATCCTCTCTCGCGTAGGAAGGAATTGGAGAAACTGTACGACGGTGGCGGAAGAACCCAGAGGAAGCTCGACGCTTTATTCCGGATCCCGCTGCGCGTCGTCGATGCCGCGGCAAAGTCATCCGCTTACGCGACGATATTGTATTTACTCGCGAAACTAACTGCAAACTAGCGCGCGCGCGAAACTTCGTTAGAGGAGGTAGCACGTGTTGCCGTTGCCGTCGCCCGCGAAGCCGCGATACCGCGGATGGACGGGTGGTCGGGCGGGTGCGGAAACTCCGCCGCCCGCGCTGCTCGTCTCCCGGATAATTAAAACTTTCCGCGCCGCGAATGTAATTCCACGAACGATGCGCACCCGTTGTTCCGCAACCTCCTTATCGCGCGGGCCGGCCATTTAGCAGCGAGGCGACCTGAAATTGCGATTATTGTACCTCGTACAGTCTCCCTTGTCCCTCGGCATTTTTCTGCGATATAGTACTGGGTAGTAAAAACCGTGTACCATCCCTCGCCGATCGTTTTGCCTGAACTTTAGATCCCAGATCGAGTTTCTTTTCGTTTGCTCTCGTTAGCTCTGATTAGCGGATGTAGAAAAACCGCCTGTTTCTTATATTTATGTTTCTCTTTATACTTCTTCTTTATACTTCTTTCTCTTTATTACATGTACATACAACTTTGAATTTATTTGTTTAATTATAATAGTTAATTTTTATCAAAAGTTGGGAAGCTAATTGTCTTGAGTATTATTACAGAGAATCTTGATTGTTATTACAGCACGGAAAAATAATGTTTCTCTGATCACGGCTAATTCTGATTAGCTGTAATTGTATTAGCTACTATAACTATGAAATTTGTTAATACATACAAAAGATTTGTTGCTGTAGCTAACATAAGAACGTAATAGCAAAATATGCATGTCTATTACAGTCAATTTATTTAGCAACATAAAGTTAGTTGTCATAGTTATCGGATACACTGAGAAAAATTTCCAGACTTTATCCATTCATGTAATAAACGGATATTTCCGATAGATTTTGATCGTATTTAGAACTATCCGATGAAATTTTAAGACTATCCAATAAAATATTAAGAAAACTTTATCCGATAGTCCTAAATAGGATCAAAATCTATCGGAAAATATCCGCTTGTTACATTTTGAACGGATAAAGTTTGGAAATTTTTCTCAGTGTATGTCCATGTAAAAGAAAATTGCGTCTACCACAGCTAAGTATAGTTTGCAGAAACTATACTTGCTACCAAATCGTTTGCTACACAGAAAAGGTTTGCTGCAATGATCAATACATCGACATAATAGCAAAATGCTTGTCTATTACAATGACAATATTTAGGCCTCACAGCTAATGAAAATTAAACTTCGCAGACACGACGTTAGATATTCATACAATACTACTGAATTTAGCTACCATACCTCATTTTTAGCTGCAGCAGCTAATCTTTTTTTTTTCCATGAGAGAAATTGTTTATTTCTTCCATTTATGTATTTTTCTTTATCACGCACACGCAATGTTGAATTAATTTTGTTATTACAATAATTTTTTGCAAAATCGACTCGACTGTTATATTCTATAAATGCGAAACGATAATAATTCGAGGAGCTGGTAATAATTCAGAATTAATATAATGTCGACGGAATGGTAGATCGTGGGCGACGTTTTTCCTCCGATATAAGCGTCTCTCGTTTCGCGCCCGCGTTTCGGGATTATTACTGCCTTCTCGCCGGGTCCGTCGTTACCTGTCTCTTCGCGACCTATTAAGCTCTGTACCCGGAGGAACAAATTTGTTCCCTCGGAGGGATAAGTAACGGGCGCGTGAATTAATTACGCGCCTGTCTTGTGTATCGACGACCAACGCGCAATGCGGCGCGGTCCCCGCTTGTTACAAGAGAGAACCGTCTCGGAGATGGCTCGGCGATAGCGATGAGACGCGACGAAAATTTATTTACCTAATTAAGCGGAAGAGCCGTCCGTTAGCGTTGCGACGAAACGCTGTCGGGCATATCGGGCGGTTGGGTGCAGCTTTCGTGGATTAATTCGGGAAGAGACGCCCGGCGGCGATCGTACTTCGTTAAATGAGAAGCGTTACGGTGTAAAAGGGGAAAGGGAAAAGAAAGGCGGAGTCCTGCGAGAACAGATAAAACCAACTCGACAGATCGGGTTCTCGTTTCCTCGTCCGGCCTCACGCGCCGTTAATGCTCACCTCGCCGTGATAGATCGATAACGATTGATCTTGCGCGACCGTTGAAGAAAAATCGCAGACACCGCCGTAACCGTGTCTGCGCGGGAAAACGATTGCGAAAGTGCAGGAGGAAAAAAAATAACATTATAGCCAACATGGTGGCATTTGCATAGGTACACATCGAGACGGTTTTATATTATCGCAATCGCGATTCGTGTGCGGCGTCCGTTGCCGCACGGTAAATACTGGAGCCGTGTCGGCTGCTTCATTATTTGCGTATAAGCGCATCGCCATTCTTCTCTCTCTTTTTTCTTTCTTTTTTTTTGTTAATTTCCGCCGTTGCGGCGATAAGTCTACCGCGTACGCGTAGAAATATAGCGAGGAATTCCTCGGCTGCGTTGGGCATGCATCTCGCGCGGACTCGTTTGTAATATGTAATATCAAGAGTGCCGGACGAACTGTGCGAAACGAGCTGGTCCAACGTAATTTCCGTTTATACGTTTATTATGCACCCGTGTTTACGTATTTGTTTCTTTACGAATAATGCAACGCCGCGTGAGCATATGAGCCATTTATCTCGAAAATGTCGGAAGTCAAATTTTACTAATGTTAAACAGCGTATTATATATTCGTCCCTCCTAAGTCGACGATGCACGAAATTGACACTTCAACAACATAATTTAATTCGCACTGTTTTCCTAGCAAAGCCTCATTGTTATATATAGGGTTACTCCGGCAAATACGCCGCGCTGGGATTTACGTCGCGGAAGTCAGAAAAAATAGAAAAAATGGGGGTAATTTTCCCGCAACTACTCTGTTACATGCCTTTATGTTAGTATTGTGTTATGATTTCAGCTTCTTACTGTTAATATTAACGAAATTATTGTGAGTTGAATCGATTTGTCACTGTAATAAGTAACGCCATCATAAATCATAATGTATATAAAATAATTACTGTAGGGCGTGTAAAAGACTTGGTGGTTATTTCGTAATATTAGGTGTTAAACTTAATTCCTGCCGTTTTTCGTCTCCAAAATTGATTTGTTTCGAAGGGAAATACCTTAATCAAAGTATTATTAATTAGTAATAAAGTAGAAAGTGGAGGAAATTACTTTGATTAAGGTATTCATTTATGTTCCCTTCGAAACAAATCAATTTTGGAGACGAAAAACGGCAGGAATTAAGTTTAACACCTAATACGTATAGTGGAATAGTACAGCATGTTTTGTAGCAAAATACAAGTGCTTTGCTTTCGTATTCTTTGTTTAATTTGTTGTCTTGTATTTCCCACTTGTTTGGGATATACGGCATTTTTAGCAAGCGGGATTTATGCCCAAAGCATACAAAGTGCGCAGATTGAATTCAGTGCATTAAATGCAATAAACACATTATATGAAATATGTACCTCATGTTATAACACTTGTAATGTATGCAGGAAGATTGTAATTATTATTTATTACTTCATATACATATTTACCATTCTTATTCCTTAATAAAACTTTATAAACACATTTTATAAGTTATTGTGTTATCATATGTTTTATTTATATGCATTATTTGTAAATTTTTCATGAGCCGTACATATCCCCCTCCCTCTATGAGTAGCTATATATCCCACTCCTATGGGATATGCGGCAAAAATGGGTTTTAAAAAGTTTGTTTTTTAATATGAAAAACAAATATTTCGGATTTCTAATATTTTTTTCATAGTGGTAGACAGTACAAAGTTTTTACTGATATAGTTCGTTTACTATAAACATAATAAATAATACTTAATAAATTTTTGATATAGATATATACCGGAGTTACCCTATATATTTGATTGAAATGAGAATTAATTATTACGAAATCTAATATTAAATCAAAGAGCGTAATTTTCTTGGCTGCGTAATTCATGTATTGCATTTGTACGTCTATTTGATTCTTACAAACAAGCTCGTTAAACGATGTAAATGAAAACTAATTGGTTAACAGAGTCGTGGTATTCCAGTGGTAATTTGGATACCTAGTTTATCATTTTCGAAAGAAGCCCGCAGACTGTACTCAATTTAAACAAAAGTTAATTAAACAGGAAAACCGATATCGTTACCTCGGTTTTAATGTGACTCGTTCGCTTTCACGCCCCGACAAACTGGTGGAAGTTAATGCAATTATTGGGTTCCACGTTATCACACACAGCTTGCGAAAACGCGAATCTCCCGGCCCGAAACTAGCCGGCGCGGGGAAATATCACCGGCTGACGCTCGCATCCGCTGTTGTATTTGAGCGCAATGTCAGCGATTTAGGAAAGGAAGGAAAAAAGGAAAAGGTTCACGTCGGCACTTTTGCGCTCGCAAGCAGCATGCCGCACGTGGCAGCATGCGGTGCGGGTACGATTTAACAGTTTGCGCAACCGACCATAACCAAGAGCTCACGTACGGATATTTTTCTGCGAGGCTCGTTCGATTCGTCGCGCTCGGTCGCGTTCGCGATGTCGTACACGTACGCGTATTACGACTCGCGTTACAATCAGTTTGGTTCGTGACGAGGACTTCCTTCGGTTCGCAGAGCAATCGATTATGGCGCAAGTTACCGAGCGCACATGATTGCGGTGATACTCCGATAGTTGAAGCTACCTTTGAAAATTGCTATGTAGACTGGGACGATCGTGAAATCGAGTATGATTTCTCCAAGAATTATGTCCGTTTCTATCATTGTAGATTAACTTTGTTTTTTCTAATTCTTAGAAAAAGATGAAGAGTTAAACCGAGAAAATTAAACTACGTTGTTGGAAACGGACATTAGAGAAAAAAATGACTAAAAAAGAACATGGGATGAACAGTTTTATTCAAATATCTAAATACAGATTTAATTTTAGCTAGATACAGATCTAAAAATAATTTTGTTGGATCATCAAAATTAATTATGCCCATTGGACTCTGGTTACATTAATTGGAATTCTAGTTGAAAATGAACAAATCAGAATTTTCTGGTTGAATCTATTATAATTCTATTAATAGTTGAGATAATCAGAATTCTGATTGATATGATCAGAATTTTCTAATTCGTTTGTTTTCAATCAGAGAAAGTTTTCTCACTGTAGGACACTCAAGCAAATGCTGCAAAAAGTTTTAACGTTCTAATAACTAGCTTCTAATAACTAAAGAAGCCTACATAATTATTTTAATGGTTTAACAAAATAATTTTATCTGCATACAGACAAAAAAATTTTATGTTATAATTTGTTGAGCACAATATAAAAATTCGTAAATTTTTCTTACAATAATATGTAAATGAAAATTTTTGCAATGGATTATGTGAGATTATAAAAATTATTTTCTCTTTCAGATCTAACTAAATTTTTAGATACTTCAGCAAAATCATTCCGTAAAAAATGTTTCTGTGAAATATTATAGTTGTATGAAAACTGAACACACTTTATAAATTTATTATTATTTAATCTTCTCCATGCGTCTCAATGTGCTATTTCATTTTTTTATTTTTTTCGCTGCATACAGATAAAAAAATCTTACGTTATAACTTGTTAAGCACAATATAAAAATTCGTAAATTTTTCTTACAATAATATGTAAATGAAAATTTTTGCAATTTATTGTGTGAGATTATAAAAATTATTTTCTCTCTTCGAAATGTTTTAAAAATATAGTTTATATGTAAAAAAAATTCATGTCTGTTAAACGGATGCTGAAAGAGTCATTATGAATTCACGTTTTATTTGTTCGATGCGTGACTAAAATTTCGTCGCAAACTTGAGTAATGCTTTCGCAAAAACCGGTTCATTTGCATTGCATGAAATTCTGCGTATGTTGAAAGACCCATACGAGCAACAATCGCTATTGAGCACGTTATCAACTTGGAGAGCCAAGTGCACAAGAGAACAGAGTCATCGTTCCGCGAAAGAGGATAAGTTACAACACGGGGGATGCACGACGGTGGTTTCTTTGCATACATATAGGAGAAAGAGAAAGCGGATGCTGTGCCGGTGGCGCTTATCTGTGGAATTTATTGCGCTGTTTCCGGCTATGTTACAAAACCTTAAACCACCGGCGTTCGACGTTAAGTGACTGTGCGGGATTTCAATGTAACGCCTGCGTGCAGAAACGGCCTACGGAGGGTGTGGTGGCAGATATTACGATGACTCTGAAAGGGCGCGACATGGGGCGTGCTCGTAACGCAGAATCGAGATAATCCTCGTCGAAGTTACGAGCGCAACGAACACCATTACCAATTCTATAGCACCGATCCCCGCTTGCACACTGATTCTGATGAACATGTCGTTTCCTTCGCAAAACATTCAGTTGAGATCCTTTCATTTTTCCTTCGCACGATTTCTTCGATTTTTCAATGCTCGTGCTGATCATATTTTTACAAAACGATATTTAGTACCACTGACCTTGTATAAACAAGTAATGCGAATGCATTTATTTATATTATTTATAAATATACATAAGAAATTTTGTCTTATATTTTTGTAAAATATTAATAAAAAATCTTATTGATATAAGATTCAATTTTAAAGAGGTACTCAATTGAAAATTGCGACAAGTGGTGTCATTTGCGTAATATTTAAATTTTAATTAAGGTAGAATCTATACTGAGATAATATCAAAGAGTTTATTATTTTAATTTCTCTCATTTATTATGCAACATCTTGTTTGTACGTACAATGAAAAATTACTATGTAAATAATAGTGACAAGCACCGGGTCTCTTTATCATCATTACGTTATACAAGCGCTTTTCCTTGGTTTTCTCCGCTAACATGGAACGCGAACGAAAGACTGCCAGGAAATTACTTTTATCTTGGCAACGTCTCTTCTCGACCAAAGCCATTTTCTCTGGCTGGATAAAGCGAACGGGACGATTACTTAATAAAAATCATGGACAAATGGAGATGGAAGCTGCTTAGATAGACTAAGGATAGTGAACGAACATGCTAAGTAAATTGACTGCTTCTTCTTTTATTTGCAAATGTAAAAATCTCCATCGTATGGATTAATTAGCACCGCGATAACTTTAGAGAGGAGTGCAAACTTGTGGACCCCGATCCATCTTTGGTTTCTCGCGTCGTTATTCTCGTCGTCTCGCGACAGACGCGACATAGCGCCATTTCCTAAACACTCAAATTCCTCTCTCTCTCTCTCTCTCTCCTCGGGCTTTCCGGGTGCTCCAAACATCTCAGATTTCTGTTTCTCTGCCGTCTGAGTTATAGACGCTCTCATCTATTTGACTGTCTCAGGACGCCGGTTTCTCGAGGGAGGCATATATATTAGCATCTTTTATTAGGTGCCGCGGCATGCAGCGTGTCAAACAAATCTGCTCGCCCCCGCAGGGATGAGTGATCCTCACAGTTATTTGGACCTAGAAAACCTACGGATCCGAATTCAGTATACTGTGGGCACTCGTAACATTTATAAATTACATACATATATTTTCGTGAATGACAGTTCAACAAATATCTGAGAAAAAAATAGAGATAGGATACAATATACGTAAGAATAATATATAGACGGAGTAGAAAATATTGAAAGCCAAAGCTCATTTTTTTTATTTAGATTCTTTAATTTTAAAAATCCGCTTATGCTCAACAGTCTTTTATGCATGTCTATGCATACGTGATGTTTTATTGTATTTGAGAAACTCTTGGCGCCGCGGGGAAGCGCCATTCGTTCGTTTGTTCGGCAGTCCAACGACGCTCGTAAACCCTGAAATACGCGTTACCAAGTCGCCTTGACACTTCACGGCCTCGTGATGGCGTCAAGCGTCACCTTCGCATATCGTCATGTTAACCGTTTTCTCGTGAATCGTTAAGGCTAATTAAACGTCCAAAGATTGGTGCTAAGATGGAGAGGTCAAAGGTGCCTGTAGTTGTTTGCGATGCTACACACAGTTGTTGCGATAACTTGATTTAGCGTTCATGCGACAATATAGAGCGTAAGGAATTTACATCAGCTCGAAATGACAAAGTTCCAGTTAATCGAAGCTTAATTGAATTGGAAGATCCAACCTTAAGTTTCGAATATGAAGTTTAATAAACATACAGTCGAATAATTCGATTATACATTTATATATATGACGTATATCTATTTCTATATTAATAGATTAACCCTTCACGGCAATGCGGGATTTTCTAAGACACAGTCGATTATTTGATGCGAATTTTGCAGAATATGATGAAAAATTGCACATTGCCGGTGGAAGGATTATTTTAATCTCGGTTTAACTTGTTTGTTATTTTCTTCTAAGAATTAGAAAAAGAGAAAGAGAAAATAAGATAAAATTAAACCGAGATTAAAATTAATATATTAATACATTAGTAAGCCACAGCTGACTAAAGACACTTTCGTTTAATTAATTTCCCAAGGTAAAGAATAAATTATTTCTACGCTATTAAATATTTATTAAAGTATATACTTGGAATTATCACGCGATGAACTTGCGAGGTGCAGAGATGCAAAATAATGCGATGCTCTCTCATTATGTGCGTCGCATTAAAAATATTTAGCAAGCACATAACATTAAACGAGCTCCTGTAAAGTTTTACATATATATAGATTTCGTCTCTCTCTCTCTCTCTTTTTTTATTTTGTCTTCTTTATATTACGTTACTCTCGCCGAAACAGGGTTTTTTAGCTGACTAGCAGCGATGGCAAGTAGTACAACTAAACGAATGTAGCAACGATATAAAAATTTGCACGGATACGCGGCTGCGGCTTTTATTTCGGTGGAGCCTGGATCCTTGGAGGCAGTTTTAAAAGTTGCACGCCATGTGCCTTGGAAGGTTAAAATGAGATTAAACCCGATCGATGCGCGTCGCTCTCGCGTAAGTGCAGCGCGAACACCCTGCTGTGGGCGTTGTATTGCAGACTAGACATGGTGTGTAGCTCCGTAGGTCGGCCACGTAGTAGAGCTCGTGCAACAACGAGAGCACTTACTCGTTTCCTCGACGAGACGAGTTGAAATTCCTCTACCGTAGCTATACACCCACGTTTCGTATTCGCTGAACTCCACTCACACGCGCGCTGAACCAGGGCCAACTCGCGAGCTCGCATCTGTATCGAGAATAATTTGTTATAACAACAGTAACTGTCGGAATCAGAATTAATTAAATGTGCGCATGTAACCTTTCTTCGTACTATTATCACAATGTTATTATTGCTTATTACAATTTTTATTACAATTCTTTATTATTACGATCCCTTACCTCAAGATCTAGATTTCTTTTATCTCGCCTAATAATTCAGTTAAAAGGAGAAAATGTAGGATTATATTATCGTTTGTGAAATTCCAGTCTTTCACTGCCAAGATCTGCGTGCGCGACTTTAAGGCACGTCCGCCTTGGCGAAATTCTCCCTGCATCGGGGCCGAGGTCGGGTGCGTGTACAAAGTCGAGAGCGAGCGTAAGCGAGCGTAAGCACATCAAAGACGGCGTCTTATTAAAGGCAAGGGAAAAAAAGGGAGGTGGAGAGAGAGAGAGAAAGAGGCGGGAGCAAACAGCACTTTTTCCCGCGAGTTGCTCGAGCTTCTGGTTGCGTATTATGCGTGCACACTCTCAAGTGAATTACGCGGATTTTGCCAGACAGAGCGGAGTCTATGCTGGAACCTTTCCCTCGTCTTACCGAAATAATGATCCACGAAGGGAACGGCGCCGGCGTACCGTTTAGAATTGCCTCTAGATGGAAGTACAACGCGACAACGATCGAAACTTTATTAATTTTACGGAGGATTTGTGTTCCCAAATAAGCGGATATCTCACCCACTTTGTAGCGTGTCGAGCTCAAGTCCCTGCTTCGAAGTTAAGTGTTCCGCTGAGGGTATTGCTTGTTTCGGGACGAAGGGTTCTCCCTTTTCCAATCGAACGTTTCTCCATTCCGCACATGTCGCTACTGTAGCTGATATTCTCGTATTACCTCTCGGTCAGATATTTTCGAGGAATTTATTTCCACTACGTGTTGGGTACTTTCGAAAATTGATATGGAACGCTTGTACCACATTTTCTCGCCAATCGAATAAACGTGTATTAGCGACTCCTGCTGATAACAATTTCTATGTCCCGCAATCACACACACAGAGCAGTATTATTTTTAGAAGTGAATAGAAGTTAGATAAATGGTTTAAAGATACACAAGTTAGTATTATAGATTGAGTGCTTGGAACACTTTAAAGATCTTTTAATTTTGTAATTATTTTTATTAGTATATTATGTTATTATTTTTATTAGTATATTTTGTTACAGTTAAATTTATATTACTTATCTTCTTATATGAGATAGAGTAATGTAAAAATAATGAACTTTAAGACTTCTGAGTACTTGAACAATACTTTTTATTTTTCTTTTCTAGAACAAGGAAAGTTTTTAAAGAAAACTTCCCAAGTGAAATACCAGGAGGAATCATAATAATATGATAACATCACGATCTTATTTATCATTTGTAAGTTCACTTTTAAGTAACAAATGACGTCCTAAGATATTATTTTGACTTAATTAAGACTGTGTTCTACCCGGGTATACCTTGGGTATTGTGGCAACCTCACTTACACACTTAAACGTTGAAGAATTAACACACAACAGATTATGACCATAATTCCGTCTGAAATCTCGCAATGTCGAGGAGAGTTAACGCGTGCGATACGTCGCTCGTGCATTCCATTATTTTAATGACGGTGTTTAGAGCAGCTTTAAAGACGCAGGAGGTGCATCATTGCGCCCGCCCCTTCCTTATTTAACTTGGCCTTTGCGCCGCTCGCGCCGCCGTAATCTGCATATTTTCTATTAAATCAGCTGCCACGTCGCAGCAACTTTATTACTCCCCGTAGTTTGTCCCTTGTATTTCGTACTGTCTAAAGCGCGCAAACTTTCCGACTCGTCCCACGTTCGAGCGGGGCGTTCGGTGCTCGTTCAAGGACATAATAAATTGCATCCATCAATATAGCGTGTATCGTCTCTTCGTCTTCCGTCATTTCCATTCGCGTCTTCTCCTCTTACTTTTTGCTAACATGCTCGTGTTATATCGTCTACCGACACTGATTAAGATGTCAATCTTGCATCCCTCGTTGTAATAGCGGATAGAAATACTTTAGGCAGAGTCTAGACAATATGGCACATGTAATTCGTTGCTGTGATTCGCTCCATCATAAGATAACATCCGATTAATAAGCGAACGTTTCGTTTTGGATTTTAATTCATTGTTGCAATTTAATTGGGTACAATTGTATAACTGTGGGCAATGAAAATGATATACCTCTAATTTATAACAGAATTTATAACAGAACTTGATTCATACACGATAGTTTTGCTATGAATAATTTTATGTTCCACCGCTAACAATTATATGTCATCTTTCAAAATTTAACTGTAATTTATATTGACTTATTATTCTATGAATATCAAGATTAATTTAGTTAGTTTAGCTCTCCTCAAAATGAGGCCACATTTTGCTGTAAGTGCTAAAGTGCCAAGTTGCTCAGACTTTGGTATTCGCAATTCGTAATCCAGACGATCTAATAAATGGTGCGACGCGTGCTGCCTTTCAGCAAGTAACCGCGAACTAATTTCTGCCAGTCCGTCGAGAAAATCGCATCTGGCTTTTTCGGGGTTAATGGCTATCTCGAGTGTCGGGAGGGTGAACTTTCTTCACGAAGGGTGCGAGATGGCTTCCCGCAGGAAGATAAACGGTCGACGACCATGGATTGGAAAGAAAATGTGCGTGTTTGGGTTCTAACGCCCAAAGTTGGGAGTTCCACGATCCTTTATAGACGATATTATTTCTCTGAAAGAAAATTCTGACTCCATCACTATCGGAACTATATTGGAATAACTGTCACAATATACTTTTACCTTATTCTTTTTCTCACAATATATCATAATATCTGACATTAAGAACTTTTTTAAAATAATGTAAGTAGAATATAAGTATAAGATATTACATCGAAAAATAACGAGAAAAAAATGGACTTTCAAACAATGCATCGTTTAAAAAAACTTTCGAATCGCGTGAAATCTGTTTAAATTTAGTTTATGAATATATATATAGTGAGTGCAAAAAGTATTCGTACAGGAAAAATATTTTTAAAAAAAAAACTTTATTTTTAAAAAGTAAATATTATCCAGTGAGAAATGAGTCATCGAATTGATGTCGAATCAATATAAATGCGATGATTTCAACATCAATTTGACGTCGATTTGACGTTTAATTGACGATCATTTCTTGTTGAATAATTAACAATTTATTCATAAAGAATAAAATGTACTGTATATTTCTTAAAATTATATATACCAAAAAGATGTGTATTAATTGTACAAAATATATCATCTGAAAAATAAGCGGAAATTAAAAATTGTATTGTTTGAATGCTCCAAAAGTATTTATACAGGCGAGAAATTTAGCTTCTAAAATCAGGAATACATGCGAAGCTCGTTTGTTTATGTTAGAACAGAATGTATTCATTGTATAAAATTGCTAATTAATGTTTATTTTCTACAAATAAGACTTTTTTATAATAAATTTCCTTGTACGAATACTTTTTGCTCTCACTGTATTTATCTCTAAGTGTATACGAGAAACTCAAGCATGATATACTGTGAAAAATTTTGATACTACTCTAACTACTAAAGTATGTTACATAATTATTTTGATAGTTCAACAAAATTATTTTATTTTCAAATCTATATCTAACTAAATTTTTCAATATTTTAGCAAATTTATTTTTTCTGTGTATATTTTTTTCTAGATATGATTTAGTTTTTATTTCAAGTGACGAAAATCATTGACTTAGATACTTTCAAATAAATTCAAATCAGAAATCATCATTAATTTCCTTCGGACATATACTTAACGTTACGTAATTAACATGATATCTCCTTGCATAATTGCGATGTTTCTTCACTGAGATCTCCAGAGAATCTTTAGCTTCAGAATTCCACTAATTGTTTATGTAGACAGTTCAAATACGCCCAGCAGCCTTCACAGTTGTTTGCAGAGAATGCGATGCTTTTCGAAGACATGACGAAGACAGAGAAAGATAGAGCGAGGAAGGAAGGGAAAAAGAGACATACGCGAACAGTTCCGTTGTCGGAGACAACGACGGATTCTCAACTGACAGGATCTTCCGCAAACGGCGTTTTCCGCGCTGGAAGCAGGAAATGGTCGTACCGGGAGGGTAGCGGAAAGAAAAACACTAAAAAAAAAAAGGAAAAACGGTGGGCAAGCGAACTGTTCACCCGAGGGAATACGGAACGAATAACGCGTTTCATGATAAAAGCCGGCAGGAGCATGAAAGTAAGAATAAATGATATACAACCGCGGATCGCGCTGTATGCGATAGCTGGGAAATACGTGTTGGGCATGTGGGAAATTTACTGTGGCGAGAACGATAACGAGGGGTGCGAGGACCGTCGCGCAGCATATATACGAACCGTTATTATTTATCCTCCATTATTCCCAATTTATCATTGCTGTGGATTATTCGGGGTTCGCTATTTGTCGACGCCGCCGGACAAATGTTACGTCCGCAATTTCACCTGTCCAGCGGTAAATAAGCCGCTTTGATTTTCAACCGGAACAATTAAACGATTTTATGACGTCCCTCATCGACGTCGTTTAACTGTGACTTTAGGTTTGATCGGGGTCTCCGCTTTCGCGAGTTTGCGGCTGCTATTCACGAGCGAAAGAAAATTACGGTCTGTGTCGATTACTAATTAGTGTAAGGACCAATCGAAGATAACTGTGTTGTTCCGGGAAATAATAATCTTCCGCGTTTCTCTCCTATTTTCTCAAAAAATATTATTCATGGTCGTGTATCTTCCGCGTAACGATGGAGCATAGTGTAGGAATTCAAATCGTCTTATTATATGCACCGTCTCTATCTAGGCTAATTCCAATTAACCCTCACCATATACATATACCCAGATTAGCTTGAACTCGAAGTAACCCACAGCTGTGAAGAATTTAAGCCGTCCTCGAACTGCTGTTCAGTTCAGATGTCTAATTCTCCAGCAGCTTGAATTTGGACTTTAAGCCCTGCTTAAAGTATAGACAGAAACGACGGCGATTCCTCCTAAAATCGCATTTATGCAAAGCACTCGCGCGAATAAGCAAAGAGATTTTAAGGAGACAAGTATCGCATGAAAATCGGGACTACCCGGGTCAGGGAACGGTTGGGGACGGGAAAAGTAAGCGACAGCACACGGTCGCCTCGTAAATATCTTCTTATGCTCGTGAAAATTAATCGGTCGACAGAATCCGGCATGAGGGCCATAAAACAACGGCGACGTGAGCTTCCCTGTCCGAGCCCTCAACTCGGAACGCTCTAAAAACAACATTCTTCTTCTGCTGTGCGGATGGAACCGACGATCGGTGTATCGTCGCGTCGCAGAGAGCTTTACTCGCGACTTAAATCAACTTAAATTTAGAGCGTGGAATGTTCCACGTGGCTAACGACGCTGTCATGTGTCTTACGTTTAGCGAGACTTAATGTTGCGCGAAGCTTCAGAAACGAGAAAAATATTCAGAAGTATGTCTGATACAGATTAGAGGCAATGTTCTTTTTTAACCTTCCGAGGACCGGCATGTTTTTTTGATCGACTTTTTTATTTTAAGGGCTAGAACTTTTTTGTCATTGTCACGGGATTGAGTGGCGAAAAAGGTGGTGCCACTGTCGAGTCCTTAAAGGGGCCTCCGATCCTCCAAAGGTTAACACGTAATTAGGCGAGAAATATCCTCTTTGAACGAATGTGGATCATTTATAACAAGAAATTAAATAAATTTTAAAACACGACACAAATTTAAATGACATTAATAAAAGCGGTGACAATTTTATCAATTTTCTCTGTAAATTTGTAAAAGTAGAATGTTTGAACACATTAAAAGCACTTTTGTTTTAAAGTGCAACTTGGAAATAAATATCCCTTCACATAAATGGATCATTTATAGTAAGAATTTGAATAAATTTTGAAACACGAGAAATTTAAATGATACCAATGAAAGCGGTGACAATTTTATCAATTTTCTCTGTAAATTTATTTATATGTGTCTCTTCGAAATAAGCGGTGATCGTGTGAGAGAGAGAGAGAGAGAGAGAAAGTGAAAAACGATATTAATTATAATATTTTGCCATTGATTGAATATCCATTGGGTAACCATCTAATGCAATTAATTTGCGATGGACTTAATAAAATCATTTATTCCGCTATAATTCGAATGCGATAATAAGCAGGTAAGCGCAACATGCTCCGACTGTATATAACAGAATATGCTGCAATTACATTTTACGAGGCCGGGAGCCGCCGCGTCGGGTATTCGTCAGGAAGCTGATATTAAAATAATAATCAATCTCCGGGAGAGAGAGACAGCTGAGACTTGAAATAATAATAATTTCTTGTAGCAACTTGGAGTTAGAATTTTGTAAAAAGTTCACGCATACAAGGGAAATTGCATCAAGTACAACTTTTTGCAGTCATAAATATAGCTTACGTTTAGTACATTAGTTGGAACATTTTCATATTCAGGATAATAGTAATTACGATAGTAATCTAATGAACCGTGTCCAATGATATTATTAATTTCTCGAGTGAAGAACGAGATTTACGCGGAGATATTTGCATTTTTTCTGTGAGTTCGGAATATTCATAAAAACACTTGGAAAGCTGAACGCTGACGCCGAGTAATAAGATTTCGCAGGAAATCACATCGAAGGAGACGGGAATATAAAATCGCACTCAGAGTTAACGTGGAAAGTCGCAGCAATAAGGGACTCTTGCACACACACACACACACACACACATACACATACATATATATATGGGTGTATATATATAGCATTTTTATCGTATTAAATCCTAATGACAGATGCCACGATGGTCAGATGGAAATTAATTTATAAGACGATTAAATATCTCAGTAAATGGATCTTAAAACGTCAGAAAGTATAAAAATCTGTCTGGAATGAAAAGATAGGATTTTTCTACCTACTTGCGTTCTGGAAACGCAAATTGATGCTCGACTTAAATTTCTCAAAGAATATATTATTGAAATTTGGTACGAATGAAAAGGTAGAAACCGTATAAACAGAGGATACGGGAATAAGAGAAACATAAAGGAGACGTCGACAAGGAAAGGAAGAAACGTATTTGATTTGACTTTTCGAATGGCCTCCGGCTCGTCTGCGGTATAATCTCGCGACAAGAAATTGGTACCTGCCGGTGCACAATTAAGCCTGCCAGTTAAAGTAAACTGATCGCGTAGCTCTCTTTCTGTCGCGACCACCTCTCACATTTTATCGAATATAATTGCTCTATTATGCTTTGCAAACTCGCTCGAGCAATCGTCTCTACGTTTCATACACTGAGAGAAATGATTTTGTTATAGGAACAAATCGAGGGAAAGCAAATGTGATATTTGTTAAAAAAACGATCGATTTGTTACGCTTGCAAATTAATTCGTCAATGTAACAAATAATTAATAGTATCGCTAGAAAATAAGAGGCTCATGTATATACATAAGTCGTTATTAATTCGTCAATGTAACAAATAATTAATAGTATCGCTAGCAAATAAGAGGCTCATGTATATACATAAGTCGCAGACGGTTGCAGGGTCTCAAATCGTAAGAAACTGACTAATTCTAGTCAAGTATTCTCCCTATATTTGACTGTGCTTGGTCAGTTTTCTACGACTTAAGACTCCACGATCATCTATGAATTCTATGTAAACGAGCTAGTCTATCCAAAGTCTATCCAAAAGATAGATTAGATTCTATATAGTTTGTTTCTGTTACTAATAGTTGGTTGGTATAGCAGACTAGCAGTAATCACAACAACATAATTTGTTGTCACATATTTACCGATCACTGGTTAAAGGTACTGGTGGCTTGCTAAATTAACAAAATCCTTTCTCTCAGTGTACGTGTGTTTGTCGACGTGATTTTGAGTGTAGTTCACTCGCGAGCACTTAACACTGCGTGCCTTGTTTCTATGCGTAAGTAATGTGAAATCGAGCGCAAGAGTCGTTATCGTGAAATAGAATTTCACGGGAATTGTACATAGAAATAGTTGACACTCGTCTAGCGCCGATCCATCTATTGGAGCTTTGAAATTTTCACATGTATAACGTCACGCTACGGCGATATTTTTTGGTTTTTATCATAAAAAATATCGCGTCTGTAAAAAGAAATATTTTTCAGTGGCTGTGAGCTGGTGCTTCAATCGGAAGCGTGTTCTCGCATGTTTGAATTTTAAAATAGAACAAGAATATCACATCCCCGGTTTAATGTTAATCCTATACCTAACATGAGCATGTGACTTTCACGGTAACATCGTATATATTTGAATTTTATTTTCAGCTTTTCCAATTCGATGGTTTAAGTCATCGACTTGGAAGTAAAAGAAAGGAAATGTTACACACGTATATTATAGACAACATATCGTCGATATAATCGAATAATATCTCGAGAAAGAAATAGAGATATGAAGAGATACAATTTTTCAAAACGATAAAATATGATTTCCTACGTAATTCTTAAACGATAAAAATACCACGGTTTTTGCAAAAAAAATTGTCGATCATATTTTCCAAACGATAAATGTGTCTAAAAATTTAATTAATTAATTATTCTTTTTAATTATTAACTTCTTAATCATTTAAAGTTGAATTATTTTTCTTTGAAAATTTGGATACAATATTTTATATTTTTAATATTTTTGCATAATGTGATAATCCCTCCTTTTTGACGATATCGATTTGATATGATTATTTAATTATTTTGAAAGTAACAAATTAATTTAGTTAAGGTTAAATCAAATGCAGTGTGATTTTGCATTCGTAAAAAACATTTTATCGTTTTAAATGAACGTGTACTTTTGAGCAACAAACGAACATTTTTCAATCAAATAGGCGTCGAGGCATACCGATATATAGAATTTTTCGCTGATCCTAATAATAGGGAATCGTATAAACACGCGCATGAGTATACATCTAGAATGGATTTACTAGCAAAATACAGCAATCGACGCGCTATTCGGCAGTTTGCATACTCGTTGAGACGATTAAACCTACAAATCGAGAAGCGACAGAGACGTAATTGCTTTTCGCTGCGGATCGATGCTACATATTTGTCCAGCCTAATTAGGTTTTCCAAATGCACGACGCGCGAATTGCAGACCAACGCTACATTCTATTATCCGTTGATGTCCAGGAAGTTGGTCGGTTCAATCGCAGTTCAAGTAAATGGTGTAATGGAGAACGCGTCACCAAATAATATCCGTTCGTAACATTAATTATTTATTAAACATTAGGAAACATCTGAAAATTGTAAAATATTACTAAAAATACGAAAAATTTATCAGAATTTGTAAAATTCTTTAAATATTAAAATTTTTCTGACATTTATTTTTTGATGTTTTCATTTTAAAAAATTAGCAATTTAGACATGTATTTGCGTTCATGTATATATATATATATATATATATATATACACACATATATAACGTAGCTTTTTTATTACATATTAAATATTAAAATAAAATTCTATGTGTGTTTTTTTTAACATGAAAGTAGGAATGCATTGAAGCTTTCTTAATAAACATCAGGATTAATAAAGAAGAAGGAACAAAACAAACAGTTAAAAATGATTATCGAGAACCTCGCAGCCGGGCACGAGCGGAAAGTCAACGAGAAAACGACAAAAATATAAAAAATGTCGCGTATCTGTAATTATACGCTCCGGTGCGACAAAGCACGCTCTTGACAGAGAAATGGTAAAGAGCAAACAAAACTATTAAAGATCTTACCTTGCGAACGATTCTGACAGAAGAACGGGTACAGAAACGGAAAAGTACATAAAGAGAATATTAAAATCCTCACGGAACTCTATCGGGACGAAGCGCGAAGGAAAGTTGAGCAATTACTTAGCAAACATATCGCAGGATCGATCTGATTTGTCGCAGGGCATCTCATCTACACCATTAAATTCATAATGTCAAATTGAATTATTTCTTATCGTTTCCATTTTTAATCATTTCTAGCTACTGTTCCTATTTAATATGTCGTTAATATAACTAAAGCAAGTTAAATGATTAAACTCAAGAAAATGTATTAAATTTGACTCTCAAATTTAATTTATTATTTACTAAGTACATACATTAATATGAACATTTTACTTTGAAGCTAACCACAGAAATGAATTAATTTTTAAATAATATGAGTAATAAGGCTCAATAAATTATAAATTACTATAATATTAGAGGGCTACGAGCCAAAAATTAAAATATAACGTTATTAATGGTAATAATAATATAAATATATTTAACGCAAGTTTAGCATATAATTAATCGCAACAAAAAAACAGAACAATAAATGAAAAAAATATATAAATATATATAATATCATACGTTTCAACCTCGATCGGGTCATTCTCAATGAATTAATTTTTGGCACACATGGCAGTTAAAAATAACATTTTGTTATTTTTAATTCAAGGGATTGAGTTACCTATGATACCTAACAATATAGCAATATTTGAATCCAATAACGTATAAAAAACAATATTTGACTTCTGCGATTGCCAGCCGATATCGATATCGTTTTTGTCAATCAAAGGAAAAGTCTTTGCACTCGCAAATTAACGCGTAAAAATTGATAAAGGTAACGTGTAAAATATATCTATTTTAAAAATTATTGCTTATCTATATGCAATTAAATATAATTAGAAGATAAAAAGATGTAGCTTCTTGCGAGTAAGCATCCGTGGTTCCGTCATGTCTCGTGCGGCTGTTTCGCATGCTAACAAGCTTCGCTCCGATAAACTTGCTCGTGTAATGACACGTAGGGGACATCCGCCTCTTATTTTTTAACCGGCTAATTGCGCATAATAATTCTGTGTCGGACGTTTCACATATCAATCCACTTTCTTAATCGCTGTACCGCCCGCGACAAAGGCGTCGACATCTTCCTGTCGGCTTCTCCACCTGTCTTGCGATGCAATTTGATTTTCATCGCGTTTGCTTCAATGCGTGCATTGGACTTGGAACATAGATTTGGAGGTAAGCCTTAAGAATTGCATCAAAATTCGATGTAATCCGAGGAATTTTAGTTGATCTATTTTTCGTGAGGACCACACTGAGAGGAAGAAAAAAATTCTTGCGATTATCATAATTAATTATAACTTATAATTATTTTTAGTGCAACTATATTTTTTATGAAACTATATATATATAATTATTACTACCAACATTATAACAGTGATAATTATAAAAACAAAACTCGTATAACTTTAATTAATACTTTTCTCTTAGTACATTTTAGAATCGATCTTTGGTTTTTCGCCGCTCTATTCCTAAGTAATACTTTCTCGGACTCTCTGTTATTATATAGATTTATCGCGTTGCCGGATATGACTTATACCGTTCGCCAGACAAATGACTCATTATTGAACCATCGCGAAAACGGTACAGCGACGAAGTTCCGTTCCGCCCACATCGATGATCGCTTCGCGTCGAAATGCCGCGACTCGCTTTTGCACGCCTACGCACCATATGTCGAGCCCGCCGCATACCGCTGTATTTTGCAGTTTCTCTCTTCATCGTCTAATGCGTGCCTGGCACACGATGGCTATGTTACGAGGATGTCACGAGTCATTGGTAGCCCTCGAGATTTTGCGTTCATGCGCGACTGCAATCCGACATAAGCGACCATAAATATGGATACTTAACATCAAATGGACTTTCATCGACGACAATTTCGTCGTAAACGCTCGTTCGTCATTCTAATCTAATGCTACAACAGGAAGTAGAACTCTTCCTTTTTTTAGATTTTTTTTTATATAAAAACGTCTGTCTCGATCTTTATTTTATATAATTCACGTAAAAGCTATTTTATAATTTGCATGCACGTAATCAAGTAACGATATTTGATAATGCTCAAATATTTCATGAAAATTTACTCGAATCTAATTGACTAGATTCGATTACAGATACTCGTATTTGTTAATTCTGAGTATTGACTAGATTCGATTACTGCAGATATTTGTTAACTCTGAGTATTTGTTCGGTATTCTAATATTTGTGAAATGATTCTCGATATTATTTACATATTGAATTGTATTTCGGTATCTACAGCTAAAGTTATTGACGCTAAAATAATATTGGATAGTTTTCAAGTTACTTAAAAGTTCATCTTGTTCGTCACCATCTGATACCGACAATATTTTGCAGATATTCTCGCATAATTCTAAAAAAAATCCTTAAAATAAAAAATACTAAAAGTTAAACATGTAAAATACTTAATTTGCATGCGCTTCAGTTATTCAAGCCGTTATTCACGAGCTTTCACGTAGCAACGAGATAAAATTGATCCACAAGCGTCAATCATTCATGACTTAACACGGTAATGTTTGATCTTTACGTATTTTGTAGCCGACATCATAAGTACATATTCGTTCGAGTTATACTTTATTGTGAAACGTCCGCGTAATCGACCAGAAGCGTCGATTGAACTACCCTATTATATATTAAAGGGACAATGGTAACCCAATCTCTCAAGTTAAATAACATTTTGTATTTTCATCCTTCATGTGTGTCAAAATGGAAATCAATCCATTTCTATGGTCAGTTTCACAGTAAATAACGTATAATAATAACTATATACTTAAATAATAAACTAAATTCAAGTCAAATTTAATACATTTTATTTTTAGTTAAATCGTTTATTCGTTTTAATTAAATTAACGACGTATTAAGTAAGAGCAATGACGACTTATAGAGAAATGATCAAAAATAACTCCCTAAAAATAACAATTTGGTATTATAAATTTAACAGTGTAAATTGTAATATATTTTTTTAACATTTCTCGCTCTCACATACGTTTCTCTTTTTTTTTCTGCACGATGAAGCTTACCGCAGCGACAAACAAGTGTTGCCGTAGGCGTTTTCAGTGATGTCCTCTTCTCTAAGAAGTTGCATGTTTGCGCTCGCGTATCTTTGAACGCTTTACCATATGTTTACTGAAGATAGTACATTTACCATAGAACTGTTTTAGTAAATACGTAAATTCAGGTTCTCCTCTTTGGCTCTTGAGAAGCTACAGTTTTAGTCGATCGCAGTTTAGCTAAATCTTTCAGCACATTCTTGCATTTGTTGCGAGTAATTAAGTATTAATTCGTTCATAATGCAGTTGCTGTAGCTCTTGGAATTAGTTTTTCTCGACTAATTCTCAAGTTTGTTTGTATTATAATCTGGCGCTAAAACGGAATACGACAAACTCCAGGTATTGTAACGTTATTTTTATAATTGTGTCTGTCATTTAAAAAAACTTCGAAATAGTTTTCTTTTTTTTATTGATATAATTTGGTTTCAAAGACCAAACTTAATTTAGAGTATTTAAAAAATTTCAATTTAAGCTCCTATTGTTAGATTAACTGAAGTTTAATATAAGTTCCACTTTAATAATTATGCTACATATTTTTACTTTAGTTATTAAAATGTCAGGTTAAGTTTCCTGGGAAATAATGGTTTTCGGTGAATTTTACTTGAAAACGTCCAACATTTTTTTATACTACGAGATATAGACTGTAAAAATCGCGAGTTATGAATTATATTTTTCTACCATATGCGCATTCTCAATGTTAGACTTGCATCACTTAATTAAACGCGATCTCATCTGTAAGATCTCGCAAGGTTTCGTGGTTTGTAGAGTTGCTCTTACTTTAGAGTACGTCACGCAGACAGGTTAAAATGCTTTGCTCATTAACCAGCCCTGTGTTAATTCACCTCTTGTTGTTTGCGAAGACCGCGAGGGGGCAAAACGGAGAGAAAGCGGAAGAGAAATAGGGTGAGAGAGAAAGAGAGAAATGCTATTTATTACAAACTCTAAGTCCCGACTAAATCCCTCGAGAGGTAACACCAGGCCGAATAAGTATAC
Organism: Trachymyrmex cornetzi; assembly: GCF_001594075.2. Lineage (NCBI taxonomy): Eukaryota > Metazoa > Arthropoda > Insecta > Hymenoptera > Formicidae > Trachymyrmex > Trachymyrmex cornetzi. The sequence goes on along the minus strand of NW_017300191.1, from coordinate 456,501 downwards.
ATTATTTAAATACAGAAATAATATATTCAAAGTAATGATGTAAATATTTTCCAATTTTTTTACCAAAACTTCATGTTTTTAAAATAATTATATATACAACAAGCTCATACATAAATTTTAATATCAAGTAAACCATAATGCCATCCAATATTTTTGTAGTACTGAATATTGATAGCCATATACTTTTTTAAAGATACACCGAGAGAAAGATATTTAAAAATTGATATCTCTGAGGTATGATATTTATTTCATTGAAATAAACATTTATCTTAGTACGACGAAATAAAATTTTCTTTCTAGCAAATAAATCATCTATTGTATTTTTTATAATTAATGAGGTGTATATTTCGTCCCAGAAATGTATATTTCGTCATCACAGTCAAATTTTTTTATAATCAAATACCAAAGAAGATGTCATGTGTAATATTTGCTTGTGAATTTTTCGACTTTTTTCTCAGTCCATAATGAATTGTCTCATCAAATTCCGTATAGAACGTTACAGAGTCCCATCAGTTTACTCCCAACGGACCATAAGAATACTATCATTTTCTATTTCCCTTGGACGTGAAGAAACTCAGAAATCGCTGAGGTCAGCGAGGGTGGAAAAGGTGGAAGGGCCGTGCGTTCGCCTTCATTTGAATTTCCTTGACGTCCTGGAAGGAACGTCGATTCTAGGTCGTGGAAGTTAGCCTTTATCTACCCGTCACACCAGGCAAGCGAGCGGCCCACGTGGATGCCCTTTCACGTGCTCGTGCGCCCTTTCCTCCTCTCGAAGAGCCTCTCATCTTTCGACCACTCTGCCTAATAAACGTACCACCTAGCCAACCGTGGTTCCCTCGCTGGAACTCGAGTCAGACGCATAAATAGCAACTTCTCTCCTCTCCGACTCTCCGTGCTTCTCTCCGCCTTCTCTTTTCTTCTCTTCGCCACTTCGAGACATCCTTTTGCCATGTCTCCTTTCGTCCCGCGTCACCCGATGCGAATACGGTTCCATGTATCCGTAACTTCGCACCTCATACCATCCGTGCCTCCCGGCCTTTGCGCTGCCTAAGCCATTTCTCGCTTGTCGCGATCATCGTTGACACTGCCAGTGCAAACTGCTTCTACGAAGGCGCCCATTTCCGTGACGAGTGACTGTTCCGTAAAGCGGCATATGTTGAAACTAAAGGAACACGTTATTAAATCGTTACGAATTAAATGTATTACACGGAGAGAAATTTTCTCTTAAAATTTGTCCTTAAAATATAATAGTTTTATATTCTTCAAATTATAATGTTGTCCCACGACTATCATATTTTCAGGGTAAACTTTAAGAAAAAATTCTCTCCGTGTAGAAAGACAGAACTGCAAAACAATTATTTCAACGTGTTTAATCTTCCATCTACAATCTGAGTCTTTTTTGGCGAAATTTTACTCTCAAATTTCTAGGTTCCCTCTCCTCAAATATTTTGTTACATGGAGAAATATCTTGTTATAGAGATGTTGAAAAGTATGAATTTTTTATATTTTTTTATATTTTTGAAAGCCTAGACAATAAAACATTTGAGCTGAAAAAATCTAGATTGCAAACAAAGAGTTAAAAAAAAAATATTCAAAATATGATTGCAAACGAAGGGTTAAAAAAATGTTGCCCTCACTACATAACGATGTAACGATGTATCTTTTTATTATTATCGCATTGTTAATTGTAAGAATAAATTCATACGAGCGTATGAAAATGTATAAACCGAAGAACTTATCACATTTTCATTACATCGATTATTTTTATCGACTGTATAATTTAGAGATATAGTTATAGGAGATTTAGCGTAGTTAAAAGCGCTGATCGCTTTGCATTGATTATAAGGACAGTGATTGAAATCCGAAGCGTGGAAATAGATTTGAGATATTAATAGCAAGAAGTTTAATCACATGATGTACCGTTGAGATACCAGAAAAGATGGATAAGAGAAATACGAGATAGAGAACGTAATCCAGCAGGAGAGATTATCCGCGAGCTCTCTGCGGCATTGTATTACCGCGCACAATGCATTTTGCGAAATTGAAAGACTCTTAGAGGTGAACGTGAATAGAGTTCTACTATACTGGAGATGTACTGTGCCATGTGGAGCGAATTTAATAGGCTCTAGCTAACGAAGAGTAAAACATTACCGAGATTAATATTCATCTTCAGAATTTATCTCGTGCAATGTACCGTTCTTAAAGGACAGTTTATTGAAATTTCGTGTTTATCAGTAGATAAACGCGAACAGTTTGACGCTTAACTTGCTGTATCAACTTCTTATCATGTTGTTTAACTTATTGTTGCTCAGGATATTATTACGTAATAAGACAGAATTGTTTTCTAAATTAACGCTTGGCTCTTGATTTAATTGTTGATTTAATTTGCAATGTTTTAAGATGCTTATTAGCATCGTTACTAAATTGACGATCAAATAATAATTGTGATATTATTTCTAGCTTCAGTTTTTAATTGTATTTCAACTCCGATAAATTAAATTGGTGCACAGTTTATAGAACTGAAAAAATGAAATTTATAAATATATATGAATATGTTATTAAGCATCAAGATTCGCTTTGATTGAAAGTAGGATTTATTTGATTTATTTTTATTGATCTAATTTTCACTTATAAATTAAATACAGCTGGAATTTTACGCTTTTTGTCCTTAAAATTTATTTCATCTTTTCAGATAATATACTATTTGTACAAATACGATTATGTGCACGAAGACTAGTAATTCTATTGTAAAAGATTTACTCAGATGAAACAGATATTTCGCTTTATATGACGGGCGAACATAACGACTGCATAATATTCAAATCACCAGTCGTGTTCGCATTACACGATAGTCAAGGTACGGATTATTTCCGACGTTTATCGCGGTGCATTGATGTAAAGCGCATCAGATAAGATGTCCTATGGTACACGAGAGTGAAAATCCCGATGTATCGCGAGCATACAGTTTGACAGACAGCGTGCTTAGCTTTGTATATTGAAGTACCATTAAATCTTCCAATTAGTGTCTCGTGCATCTCGCAATAATCGCGGTGCAAACTGGAGTACCGTATTTCTCAGCCTTTAGAAACGTTGTACTTTTCCTGATTTATTTATTTTTGCCCCTTATAAAAACAAAACAATTATACGTAAACAGTATTAACTAAAGAGTGTAACATATAATCTTTTTATCTTTACAATAATTTTCCAGTCCTTTATTACACACGATGGGTCACGATGTGTCCCGGATTAATCTTCATCACTTTAACAAATAAATAAAAATTATTAAGTGAGCCTTATACATACTTCAACATCTTTAGAAATTATTTATAAGGCTCTGTATTCAAAAAAAATTGTATATAATTGTTATAATTATTTGATGACTTGAAGTGTAATAATTACTCACTGAAAAACATTTCTAGTTAAAAACGGATGAATCAGAATTTTTGATTAAACTTATTAGAATTCTAGTTGAGATAATCAGAATTCTGGTTGATACGATATTTCTGGGAAGACCTACTAGAATTTTTATTTTTATCCTAATAATTATCAGAATTTTAGTTATCTCAATTCTAATAATTCTAATTCGTCCATTTTTCACCAGAATTATTATTCAATCCAACCAGACCATTTTTCTCGGTGCTTGATTACTAGTTGTTTAGTATTTCGAAGAAAAAAATCATTCACGACACGAACGACCCAATCGTGTGTACTAAAGATCAAGAAACATATATTTATACAACCGAGAGCACGAAGCACACATTTGTTCTTCATTAATAGAAACTCGACGAAAGTCACGAGGGAGTAACCACTAGCTGAAATATTGTCCCATAGATTACATGACATCATATGATTTCATCTGATTACAATAATTTTTTTCGCTATATATGAAGTCGTTTGGTAAAATATACGAATTTATTTAATATTATACAATGATTTATCGTGATTGCATACGTAATTATCGGATTATACACAGAAATTTCATATGAATTTTATAATGATTTCGAGGACTCTGTCCCACGATTACATTAAGTGGTTACCCCCTCGGAAAGTCATCTGGAATGGCACTCGCATTTATCATTCGATCGCTTTGGAGAAAGAGATAGAATTCGCGCACTGTCAAGTAACTGAAACTCTCGCGATCATATCGATCTTGGCGAGCTTGATAGCTCGATATCGTAGGAGGCGATCAACATTGAGAGAACCAGCGATCGCGGCGCGATCGGCCTTGGGGCGGACGCGCGTGTAATCGGAAATCCCACCAGGCACGGAATCCACGGGATAACGAGTTCATTGTCGTCGACGGCGTAAATCTCGCGTGAAAAGAACACACGATAAAGCACCGCCCACGTGGCCGTATGTACGGCTCTAGCGATGGGACCGATACGCTCGCGCGTAACATTAGCGAGCTTGTACGATACCGTACGTTAAATGCAATAAACGCTGGAGCATTCTGTTTCAATGCAAAGCAGGATGTCTCGTGACAATTTTCATATTAAGCTGATCTTATCGTTTCATTACAAAATAGGATAAATGATTCCTCGCGCACTTCTTCCGATTGCATTGTATACAGAAAATTGTTAGGTAGAGTAAAATAAAGATACGAACTGTGTGTTGGACTATCAAGATTTTATTATTAATTACAAATAAATAAGAATGTTAATAAATAAGTAAGATTAACGGTAAAATAGAATTATTCGCGCCTGATTTGCTCGAACTTTTAAGTGCCGGCTCGAGAGCCATTACTATCTACGGGCGCCTACGTGATTCCGTTAGCTAGTATTTCAGAAAGAGACCAGAGAGGCAGGAAGGGCGGATCTGGATACGGGCGTGTAGGGTTCGTCGAAGCAGGGAACGTACGAGCGGAGAAGGGCTCGGAAATGTGCTTTCCTCCCTGTGGAAGTTATTCCCTGTATAGAGGAGAAGATTTCTATAGAGAGGCGAGAATTGGAGGTAGTTGGGATGTAATTGGGATCCAACCGTTACGTCGGGAAGACTGATTAACGAAGCGATTTTCGACAGCTTGGTTATTAATAATAATGATGCCTTTGAGTAACTTCGACAATTTTGTAGTAGAAACGCAAAATCCGAAGACTCGATTCGATTTATCATGAAGACGCAGTCTCGAAAGTTTAGAAATGGGCAACGATTAAGGTGGAAAACTGAGAGAAATTAATTTTACAATCGAGAACATATAATATGTTAAATAATATGTTACAAGGAAGTTTTAATAATACTGTAAATTATATAATATTATAAAGATTGAAATTAACAAAGAAGAATGACAGAATAATACATGCAAAGGCTGCACTAGAAAATTGCTGCTATGCAAAGCCAGTAATCATAATAAAGAAGTGAGACTCACAATTTAGGTTTAAAACACATCATACATTACTATTACGAAACACACAACAATCATGCTCACACACAATACTCACGCTCAAACTCATACACACTAAAAAAAAAAAGATTAGCTGCTGCAGCAAATTAGATGATAAAATATGACATAACAGTTTTAATTGGCTGCAGCAACCAATTAAAAATAATGTGCATGTTCAATCAATCTTTTCTTTCAGTGCAAATACTGCACAGAAGAAAAATCGTCGTTAATATGTTATAATTTTAGATTTAATAGATATGATTAAATGATATTCTAGAATCTTGTCCAAGTCTAGAGTCTTGTCGTAATTCTATTTCGATCCTTTACAAAATCCTATACATGATAAAAATCGTTAACAATATTAGATAACGCTCCATCATCATTTATAATTTCACTTCTCGAAACCTCATCTTATTAAGCTCGAGCAGAGTTTAAAATAGATTGCACATGAAGAAATCTAAATCGCGATTCGCCACATATATCTAGTTTCGTGTCACGATATCTCTTCTTGTCCGGACAGTTATAAGTTCGAGCGAATTATATCGTTGCGATAGCATGCTTCTCCGAAGAGAATTGCAACGAGCGGAATCGCTGGCATGGGTTCAACCGAGGAGAGAAGAGGGGATAAAGAAAGGGAGAGAAGAGTCTCGGATTTCGAAGGGAGATGGTCCATCGAGAATGAAAGCGAAGCGTAGCGAAACAATTCAAAGAAGATAGACGGATAATAAGACACGGGGTGGACGACTCCTCATTGTGTAGCTCACCGCGTGCGGTCCTCTCGCGCTCCGACGGGACCCCCCGTTGTGCACCGCGCCGGGTTCCGCTTAGGAGCCGAGCAGAAGGCCCGAAATTCGTGTCCTGGATTGTAAGCTACGGTTTACGAGCCACGGAGATGCTGGGTCCGGGTCCCGGACGGAGATTATTGCGCTTCCGCGCGCGTTTTTATCGCTCTTTCTCTCTCCATGCGGTTTTCAACCTCTTCAAAACTCGACAATCTTGTAACGAGCATCGCCAGAAATATACATCAGTTAGGACGACACCGGACAAAAAGAGCAAAAACGACATTTCGCGATTATATTTAATCGTACTCGTCAATTTCATTGCTCGAACATGATCTGCAAAAAACCTTCTTAATTGCGAAGAAACGACCTTGCGTGTTTAATGACTATAAATGACACGATCTCTTTTTTTCTTTCAATGAGGATAATTATCTTTGTTCGTCGTAATTATTCACATTTTTGTCTGGCTCTGAATAATGGCCCATCCAGAATGGACCGCGTAAATATATTGTTGTATCGCCCCGCAGCGCTAAACAGTTATTGATTATACCTTTTCGCGTTCCCGTCGCGCGTAATGCTTTGCGTCGATGTCAGCAATTTTACGGCGCTATGCAAAAACAGGTCTGCGAATGAGCGTCGGTTTATGGACCGATATGTGTCCGCGCGTTTCGGCTTTATATCTCATTTTAAGATCGTATATCTCGACACGACGCTGTTATGGACCGACCGATACCAATGCGCCCGTAATTGCAGGTCCATCATCCCGTCTATTCGAATATCTACGCCTCGTTGCGCATCACTACTTCGCTTATTTTTAGTTAACTCTTTAGCTGACTACCGAATTTCAATTAAAAAATATATGTATATATCTGTCAAAGCATCGAAGATAAAACGCAGTACTGCAGTTTAATTAAATCAAATCTCAATTGGTTTAACAGTAGAAGATTATTTTTTAGGTTATTGTATTTTTCGTGTAAAAAGGATTTCGAAATTTTTTTATTTTTCAGCAATCAGAATAACTTTTATACTTATGAAATATTTGGTTTTTTGTCACTTTATTTTTAAAGTAATTTATTTTCTTGGTCCTTTTGGTGAGTAAGAAACTGGTAGTTTTAGTGTTAATTTAATAAAATTTAACAACACTTCTATCATAATCATAATTTCTAATTCTTTATTATATAAAATTCTATACCATTTTAATGAATAATATTCTCGTATTGATCAAATATGTATAGAAAATACACATCTATTTGCAATAGATAAAGCAACAAATGCATCATCAGTTAACTGATTTGTAGCATGATCACGTTTCTACTAATACAAAAGGATAACAACTCGCTTGATATAGCATTTTAACAATCGTCTCACGAATATTTTGCACACAATATAGTCATTAAACTTCTAAATCGAGCAGCAGAGGTACGCATTTTATTTCGTACATTTTCGTCACGTGTCGACCATATCTATTGACAATTTTCCAAATGTTGCATCGTTAATGTCAAATTTATTCGATTAGAATTCAATTAGAATACAAACGCAGAATTTTGTCGTTCAGTATCTCGTAACATAATCTAAAGTTTAATGCTGGATCTAAAGATGTTGTCATCCTCGAATTCCGTTCTCGTTGAGGATCCTGTTGATTCATCTTTACAGGCTTAAGCGAAACCAGTCTGGTACAACTAGGCAAGCAAAAGCGGCCGTAGGCTTTCGGATTTTATCACGGCAGATTTTACTGAAATTCTATTTCGTGTCGTGGTACTATTATCTAGCGATTACGACGAGAAAGCTTTCGGCTATTTATGTCGCAAATATCACTGCCGTGATATGCCCATTAAGCATTTTATCGTAGTCGAGATACACTGAATGGCGATTTCTTCTTTACTCTATTGCCGGCGGCTGCGGAATTCAGCCTTTAACTTCGAAAACCCCGCCCCGAATATAAATCCTAATTTAGAAAGTCTCCATGAGATATATCCGCTTTATTACTATTAATTCCTTATGAATATAAAGATGTATTATACAGTTTTTGCGTAGTCGTGTTTAATCCCGGTAGGATCACACACACACGGTCCGAAGTATAGATTTATGTGCTGGATTAAAGGTGGGTGTCAGGCATTAACCACACGTTACAAGAATTAAACGGAAAAAAAAAACAGAAGATACAGATTTTCTATTTTCCCTGCAGCAGCAAAATACATCAGGTACTAATAATAATAAGCTTTATTGAATGTGCAAGATTGTACAAATTTATGAACATGAATGCAGTGTAGTTTCAAGTAGCACTTTAAAAGATGAGACGACAATAATGCTGTTTGTAAGCCTAAACCTGAATTTAATTTATAATACAGATAAAATAATAGATAGAAAATAGAGAAAAATATACATTATATAGATATATAAGAAGAAAGACTGTAAAATTCCATCCCTAAAAATATTTCAAAATATGTTTTTTGCATTTTAAAGATGGCCATCTTAAGCGGCGTCTACAATGAGACTTTAAGGTGTAAAATTTAAGCTTCAAGTCTTGAGTTGTGAGAAATTACCAATCAGTTGAATGTGAGGAGAACAGTCAATTTTTTATGGCTTAAAGCTTAAAACTTAAGTTTTACGACTTAAAATCTCACTGTAGACGCCGCTTTATGCAAGTTTATCCTACAAGAGACTTTTATTTTCTTCATGTTTTCCGATTACCAAAAGTTCGGATTTTGTATGTTAGATACCGTTGGATTTAGCCATTTGTTGCAAATTGTTGCACTTAGATGCTCTTACCTTTAATCGTGCTCCTGCGAAGTTGGTTAAAGTCCGTGCTATCCGCAAACACGATAGATAAACCAAGAGTTTGCAGTGTTCGGTAGCGGGATTGCCGACACGATCGCAACAAGCCCTGCGGAACCCCTGGTTCCCTCGCGCCCGGGGGGTCTCTGCCGTGGCACGGAGGTATTCATCGTCAGCGGACGACTCGTATGATTTAGAGGGAGGGCCGCGGGACTACCGCTGCGCCTACGGGGCAGAACGTTTCTCAGGATTTCACGGTGAAATCCTGTCCTACTAGCCAGGGGAAGAATACCCCGCGTTGATTGGAACGCAGTTATCACTAAAGTACGATGTTTGCATCTGGGAGAGAAACGATTGCTTGATTACTATATTTTTTGCGGCATCCGAGCTTGACTCTAATCAGATTGCAATGTTATTTTTAATTCACCAAAGAAAAAGAACGACTCTTAAAAATTGTTGTCAAGTCTCACTAAACAATATTATAGATCTCAAGATTATACAATATTAATTTTTTTATAATTTCTACACTCTGAAAAAAAATGTTCTAAATTTCGATAAATATTTATTTGAATAATACCAACTGATTATTTATTACGTATACAAATATATTTATTTGGTACAAAAAACATTAATTTGATTTAACGATCACTTCTGTTTATTAAGTAAATATTTATTTATTGTAAGTAAATGTTTAGTTGGCAGTATTCAAATAAATATTTATTTAAATTTATGCTGTATTTTCTCAGGGTGTGTTAATCTTTTTCTTAAATTCAATATTAGATTAGTAATAAAAATATGTTTACTTGGCCACTTTCAAACGTATTTATTTCATTGAATGGGATTTTGTTTATTTGTACATACGCAACGCATATGATATATCTTTATAAAGTTTTCCAATTTATGTGAAAGCAATTTTCGTGTCTTCCAAGATTGCTACATCTGTTCTAGATTTCAGCAACGAATAAGATATCTTCTCACGTACAACTTTGATATTGAAACAAGATATGTCCTTTTTGAACTTTAAAGTTAATTTTGCCGCATATCAATAAGTTTCCTTATCATGCGTATCCTATCAAACTTACGAAGACTAAATTCCAAAATGTTAAATTTCTCCTATCTAACTCTAATTCCCAATGCAAATAGCTCCCGCAGGGATGACTGATTTGTACAATCATTTGGATTTAGGGAACCTGCAGACCCGAGTTTAACACTCAAATTATATACTGTCTGTAGACATATTTTCCACGACAGTGCGATAAATATTTGAAGAAAAGTAGGAGCGAGAAATAATCTAATTTAAAATACACAAAAAGAATAATTTCACTGAAATATTAAAAAATTTAGATAGATACAGGTCTGAAAATAATTTTGTTTTGTTTTATGAAAATAATTACATAAAAATCTCGAGTCCCTGGTTCATAAGTCGAAATCAAATCGATATCGATGGATTTTTCGGACTGTTTGATTTTATAACAACTACATTTTCTATTGATCTTCGAAGATCAACATTTTATCAACGTTGCATCAATAAAATGTTAATCTTCTTTCGAAGATCAATAGAAAATCTAATAGATATCAAATCAAACTGTCCTAAAAATCAATCGACTTGTGAACCTGGGATATGATGCTGCAAAAAATTTTGACATTCTAGCAATCAGCGTCTTACATAATTATTTTCCTTTCCGTATACTTAGGATCGTATACATGTTTGATAGAGACAGAACAAGATAGCTGAAGTTTACTTTTTATTTATCGTTTAATTTGAAAAGAACAACTGCAGGATGCAGTCGGATGACGTAGAGAGCGAGAGAGAAAGAGTGACGGCGTGACGGAGAAGAAGAGAGAGCATCTCTGCGAGACGGTAGGTCGTTGCTGGATAGGGTAGTATACATCGGGGAGTACCGATTATGTATCTCAATCATGAGAAACTACCGGGGCGGGAATCGGGGCTCGGCGGCCCAGTATAACCGTACTGCCCCGCGGCCGCGACATGTGAGGTCCC